>NC_056731.1:863010070-863047570 GCF_019279795.1 Protopterus annectens | reverse complement strand
TCAGTTTTCCTGATAGTCATTCAGCTGCCCCTATAAAGGCAGATAGAATGTATAAAGTTCCTCAGTCTTTTAAATTTCTATACACTGTTCCCAAACCTTACACTGTTCCCAAACCTGACCTATCAACTATAGCTTTAGTTGATCCCACTTCTGCTAAGCACTTTGATAATTTCAATCCTACTCTTTCTGATAAGGATGGGAAGATTATTGATGGGTATGAGGAAAAGGTTTATATTTCCGCAACTCTGATTTTCAGAATT
Organism: Protopterus annectens; assembly: GCF_019279795.1. Classification (NCBI taxonomy): domain Eukaryota; kingdom Metazoa; phylum Chordata; order Ceratodontiformes; family Protopteridae; genus Protopterus; species Protopterus annectens. Next base: position 863,047,310 of record NC_056731.1, on the reverse strand, counting down.
TTGATTTTTCAGATTTATATGTTAAAGTTCTGACAAATTGAGAAAGTATGGGGGATGTTTTATCTGCAGTTTCTTCTTGTGAGGAAGATTGTGTTATAAGGTTAGTTGCTTCTATTGCACTGGTCACTACTCATTGTTTACAGTGCATGTGTATGACCTTGTTAATACGTCTTCCAGGGCTATGGTCACTGGTACCTTTTTGAGGAGGTTTGCATGGTTGCATTCTTAGAACCTCCCACATTATGATAAAAGTGAGATTTTAAATTCTCCCTTGGATAGCGATTTAGTGTTTGCCCTCTGTGTTGCAGAGGTGATGAAGGGAGCAAATTGAGCCAGAGAATTCCTAAGATTTTTCAGCCCTCCCTTTCCAGTTTCTATCTGTTCATTCAGTTTTGGCAAAAAAAAAAACAGAATAAACATTCTCAAAAAATACAGGTAAACAGATGTTTAATAAGAAATGTCAAGGGGGTTCCAAAAAGAAGTCTCAAACCTCCCAAAACCAAGGGCAGTCCTACAAGTCAGAATGGCTTTTCAAGAGAACTTGTGAACCTCTCCCACCCTGGCCCCTTTTTTCTTCCAGAAAATCTGAATCTCCATTTTTCTGTTTGGCAACAAATAGTTTTAGACAAATGGGTTCTAAAAATCATTTATCAAGGTTATAGATGTTAGTAGTAGAAAATTCCTCCTTTACAGGGGCCATTCCTCATCCTCCAGATCAAATTCTTGCTTCCACTGGTTCTTCATCACATGCTGTCCCAAGGATTTCCTTCTTCCTAGGTGGAGAAGGGATTTTATTCAAAGATGTTCCTAGTGCCAAAGAAAGAAAATTCTTGGAGACCAGTTCTGGATCCTTCTTTCCTAAACTTGTTTGTAGTAGTGTCCAAATCAAAACAATGTCACCTCGCAATCTGTTATCTCTTTTTCCACTTTCAAGTTTCTTGGCAACACTTGACTTAAAAAATGCTTATCATCACATCTGTTTACATCCAGACTTCAGTTGTTTCAAAGTATTGTGTATCTGTATCTGTATCACATTATTGACTCCCTGCTTTACTATTTTGACTATCCACTGCACCAAGAGTGTTCACAAAGTGTCTAGCTCCAGTTGTAGCTCATTGTAGGCTACAGGATATCCATATGTTTCACATTTAGATCACTTGCTTATCTTTGTAGAGTCTTTTTCAAGGTGTCTGGAATTTCTATATTGGGAGAGAAATCTTTTACACCAGTTAGGATTATAAGAGAACATTCAAAAGTCTTTCTTGACTCCTTCACACAGGATTGTGTTCCTGAAGTGCCAACTAGACACCCCAATCCAAAGATATTTTCTTCCACAGGAGAAAAATAGATGTTTATCTAGATCTGTTTCTAAGGTTTTCCACTCAAACTTCAGTCATTGTGAGGGAATACATCAGGATTTTGGGTCTCATTGCATATGAGACTCTCACAATATCCCTGGCAAGACTCCACATGAGAAAGATACACTGGTATCTGAAATCTCTTTGATCACAGCATCAACATCCTTTATCTTTTCAAACCTCAGTTCTGGGCTTTGTCAGAAGAGAAATCTTTTGGTGAAGATAACAAATATCTTTAAATCCAGGTCTCCCCTTATCGCTTCCTGCTCCAAAGCAGTCAGTCTCCACAGACACTTCAGACTTTGCTTGGGGAACATTTTCAGGAAAGATAAAAGTGGGACATCAAGAACAGATGAAAGCCCATAAGTGTCAAGGAGATGCTTCCTTTCATCAAGGCACTCAACTCTCTGAATCATTTTTAGACCCCTGGACCTCTTTAAGTGGTTACAAACACTACCACATTCATGTGACACATCAACAAGCAAGGGGGAACCAGATTGTATCCCCTTTGCTGACTAACCATGTTAACTTGGGGTATAGCTTTATGCTACCTTCTCAGTTTACAAACTTACTACATTGTGTCAGAGCAAAATTGTGTGGCAGATAGGCTGAGCAGGACTAGGGAAGACACTCATGGATGGAAACTAGATCAGGGTATCTTCCAAGATTTGATCCATCTATGAGGAGTTCCTCAAGTAGACCTCTTTGGCTCCTCTATGAACAATCAACTGGCAAGATTCTGTCCCAGGACTCCAAGCAAGAAGGCCTGAAAGAAAAATGCCCTTCCTTTTCTTTGGACAGGAATGTTCCTGCATGCTTTTCCACCCTTTCCACTAATATCCACGGTACGTCTGACAATTCAGAAGGAATCCCCCCATGATCATTGTGGTGTCTCCTTTCTGGCCCTGGCAACTGTGGTACTGCCTTCTTTTGTAAGTGGCTAGGGACAATTACCACAAGCTTCCTCACAGACTGGATTTTAGAAGTGTAGCCAGAAATTTGCATTTTGTACTCAATCCTAATGTTGTTGCCCCTGTCATCTAGCTATCATTTTAAAAATGTATTCAACCCTCAAAATGCTACCCCAGACAAATTAGAAGGACATGTCATTTTCAACTGTTACTACCTATACTCATAAAAAGCTAGTTTTATTGATGTATTCCTTTCATACAAGGATTCTTTGTATACCTATATACTGTAAATATTCGTTTACAAAGTTCTAAACATTCTGTGCTTTTTCAGTGAAGTTTCCAAGAGCTGTTCAGAAAATGTACTCATTAGAGTACACTGAGTATGCCTATCTACACCCTTGTGCTCACGCAAGAACAAGGTGTTTGATACACCCTGACATAAATCAACTTGAATTGACTGCCTGGATGATAGGGTCTTAATTCCTTTTAGGCACCTGTTTACTGAGGATGTACGGGAGGTACTAATGCAGGCAAGAAAGCTTGCTATTAGAAAATCATATATTAACAGATGGAAAAAGTTTTCTTGTTGGTGCCAGCAACACAGTTTCAGGGCTGGTTGCTCTCTGGTTCTGTAATATTTGTGTGAGTTACTTTCCTGTTGTCTTTCTTATTCCTCTATCAAGGTTCATCTATCAGCCATTTCAGCATGTCTTCCCATGGATCATCCTCTTTCAATGAAGTTTGAGGTCAAAATGTTGTTGAAAGGGATCTTGCATAAGATCTTCAAAGAAAACCAATGGACCCTCTTTGGGATCTTACTTTTTCTATTGTGTTTGGCCCATTTGAACCAGCTAATCTGTCTGACTTGAGGTTCTTAACATGGAAACAGTTTCACTGATTGCTCTAACCTTTGCAAGAAGAGCAACTGAGTAACCAACTCTTATGGTGAGTCAACCCCATTTTCCATAGGGACAGGGTTTGTTTGAGAACCAATCCTTCTTTTATGCCTAAAATGGTATTTAGATTTACTTTAAGGCAAGCGCTTTATCACCCTGTTTTTTTCCTGAACCTAAAAGTGAGGGAGAAAGGATACTTCATACCTTAAATGTCCACAGATGACTCCGGTACTATCTTGGCAGAACTAAATGTTTCAGATCTGCAGATCAATTGTTCATTTCTTGTGAAGTTAAGAAGAAGGGACAACCTGTGTCAAAACAGACTGTTTTCAAATGGTTGTCTAAGGCTATAACCATTTGTTGTGCTCACCATAACAAAACTATTCCAGGCAGAGTCAATGCCCACTCTACCAAGGCCTTGGCTTCATCTGTGGCTTTTTGGAAAGGGTTGAATTATAGAAGTATTTCAGACACTGCTAGTTGGTCTTCTATACATATTTTTACAAAGCACTATAAGCTTGATTCCTTCTCTAGGTTCAGATCAAGCTTTGCTAGGAGCATTCTCCAGGACCTCCTGGACTCTTCTCCTTCTGTCTCCCAAATGTATTTAGCTAAGGCAATCTAGCCATATAGCCAATGTTACTGCAGCAGTGATCAGTATGATGAGCATTGTATAGTTGTGTAAGTTGAACTTGCCAGAACAGTAGATGTTTGAATGATCTCTGCTGCAGTAGCTGGTCCATCCCTCCATCACCCTTTTTTTTGGTGCTTTCTTTTATGCCAGGGTGTGGACATTTATTTTTTGTTGTTCCTAGCATTGTTCTTTCAGTGCTCAGCCCCCCCCTCTCTCTGTCTCTCTGCTGGCGGGAAAGCTGTGAAGGGCTTTGTGCCCAGACCTGTCTTTTTTGTCAGCTCAGCTTGCATCCTTGGCAGGATATAACCCATATAGCTAAAGCTACTGCAGCAATAATCATTCAACCATCTACTTTATGGTAAGTTTAACTTATACATCTGTACTTTTTATATGAAAGGGCTGTAGAAACAGCTTTTATTGAGAAATGTATGATACAATGTTCATTTCTACCTAGATGGCCTTCCATTTCCAAGTCTGAAATTCTGCCTTTAGTTTTATAATGCTGATGACCAATTTTTGAAAAAGCGGACTATCCTGACACTTTCTTTGAAGATAAAGTCCATTTGTTCTTGCAGATTGGTATGAGATGGAAATAAAACTTTCATGATGTATTTCATTTTCCCTTGATTCAGGCAGTTGAAATGAGCAACAGCTAAACTTTAGAAGTCTTAACTACTAATCAGGAATCTGATCACATGAGCAGCAGTAATATACACCAGTGACTAGGGTTGGGGAGTTTGTCTAAACCTCTGGAGGACAAATCAGTCTATAGCATTTTGGATGGAACAAGGAAGGAAGAAGGGCATTGTCCAAGTCATCTTCAACTGAATCAAGCTGTTCTCCTTCATTCCCCCCAACTACAATCTGTTAACAATGGTAACCATTTGAAATGTCAGGACCCATTAGGATCTGACTTGCATATACTAGGTCTGAGATACCATTTGTATTTCCTTTTATGAACAACACAAATACGTCCTGTGTCCTTAGCAAAGTCCCAAAGTAGAAAACAAAAAGTAGCAGGACATTGCTGTAGACCAGAATATTTAAAAAAAAAACCTTTAAAACAATCCTTAAAATACAACAATGTAGCGCTTTTGTTTACACCCTTCATCAGACATCACACAATTAAACAGACTACAAATTTTTCTATTATCCATCTCGTTTCAGCTAGTGCTGTATGTAATATGTACCCCCCTTATACTCAATCTAATGTTGCATTATTTTCATCACCATTCCTGATACTGCTTAGATGTTAAATAACATGCTCAAAGTTAGAATTTTGCAACATCTAAGCAGTATCAGTAGATGGATAATAGAACTCATGGCTCATAAACCACCTGGGCTCAATGATGTCAATTTTATTGGATGCTGCATGATTTAAATTTGTAGTCTGTTTAATTGTGTGATGTCTGATGAGTAGTGTGTAGTGCGCTTACATTGTATTTTAAGGATTGTTTTAAAGGCAGTTTTTATTAAATATTCTTGGTCTACAGCAGTGTCCTGCTACTTTTTGTTTTCTACTTTAGTATTTCCTTTTATCTGAGGTATGGCAATCATACCTGTCAACCTGGAAACATCAAAAATCTGGACAAGGATCATGAAAAATAGGTACAAATCTGTACACTGATTAACATATAATTTGCATACATAATTACGTAAACCCACCCACTCCAATGGAATTGTGGGATGCCAACTTTCAAATGCAAACTGAAGAACAGACAACCAAAATATGGCAACAGAGTCCCCCTGTAGCCATTCCAATGTCCCATTACCTGGCTGTTTCACCCCATTTACCATAAACACTAATGTGTGCATACTGCTTTACTTCTACAATGATTATTTGGATTTTATTTTTACATTTTACAGCACAATGCACAAACACTAATAGGCATCTGCTGCTAAACAAAGCAATACTGTCTCACAATGAAAATAGACTTGGCATTAAAACTTCTCAGACCTTGAAACTCTCATTCATTGAAACAGTATTGAAACCCACACCACATCCAAAGAAATCCATCTGGCCAGTGGTGGATAAAGATCACCTTTGGGCTATTTTCAAATCATTGGCCCCTTGCACACAAAGCAATAAACATACATGTGTTCCTTTCTTTGATACACCTTCCTGACTTTATTAAATTATATTCCTTGCATAATACAGCACACTTGTTAGACAGAGCGCATTTTAAATTTATTCTTTGAACATTTTTCCAGTAGGCTGTACTGTAGGCAATGAAACAAAATGCATGAACCAATAATGACAAAACTCCCCAATTCATGTCATTTCCATAATAAAAGTCTGCTTCCACACCCACACTATAAATAGAATGACAGTAGTGTAAGCCGTAGGCATCTTGCACAGCTTCTCGCATTTATTTTCAGTTTCATTTTTTTTTGGGGGGGTGGGGACAAATGGCCAAAAACCAGGGGCACATTTTAAACATTGCTTGTATGATTTTGGAAAGTTGCTAGAATAAAATGTTGTGTTACCACCATACATTTCTCTGGCAAGTCTTCAACCCAGGACCCAGAGCACTACAGTCAGAGCAACATACCACTATGCCAAACCAGCAGTTTCCTGAAAGATAGGAAGACTGAAACTTAAATGGCTATCATTTAATGAATTCAGTTCTCACTTCTCACCATAGCTCTCAACCTCTTAGCACAAAAAGCCTGGACAAAGCCAATAATGGGGGAATACAAATTCAGTTCTCACTTCTCACCATAGCTGCCAACCTCTTAGCACAGAAATCCTGGACAAAACCAATAATGGGGGAATACAAATTCAGTTCTCACTTCTCACCATAGCTCTCAACTCTTAGCACAAAAAACCTGGACAAAGCTCACAAGTGGTGGTGGCTAGGGACTTTAGGCTCTTTTTACCTTGTACCCAAGGTAAGGGCTAGGGACTTTATGCTCTTTTTACCTTGTACCCAAGGTAAGGGTTTGAGCCTGAGTACCTCTAGCCACCAGATGTATTAAACACACACACACACACACACACACACACACACACACACACACACACACACACACACACACACACACACACATAAACACAGTCTCATACACACTTATTAATGATCACAATATATTATAGCTATTTTTCAATTATATAGATCACTTCCGTTTGCTCAAAGTGCAAGCAAATGAACTCAGAAATGCAGTGTGAATTTTTAATGACATTTTATTTGATTTAAAATCACTGAGGCAGTAGAGATCACAGAATATTGGAGTTAAAGGAGTTTTCCCTTTTCCCTAGCATCATGTAATCTTGGGGTTATATTTCTTAAAGATATATAAATATATATATTGCATAAATGTATGTTTGTTTTAATTGTGTGTAATAAGGAGCTTTTCTCTCCAGACCTAAATGTAAAACTCTATACTTGTTTTAATTGTATGTAATACGGAGCTTTTCTCCCCGGGCCTCCACTGAAAACGGGCCCTCTGGGCACAGTGGACCTCCCCGGTTATCAAACTGGAAATAAATAAATATATATATATATATATATATATATATATATATATATATATATATATACTTTAAAACTGCATTACAGCAATTCATTTAATTAGTTTTAGGTAAATTTGTGATTGGTAGAACTGTTCTCAATGAAAGTTATGTCAGTCTCTTGTCCTATAACCATACTCACACACATATAGATATTTATAGATATTTGACACCTCTAGAGTCATTCACAGTTCGCAGATCAGTAGCCCATAAATTAAGGACACAATTTTAAAGAGATGGTTCATAAAACAGCCATCCAGTTAGATTACCCTATTTTTCTGTAAAATTCACTTAAGCTCTGGAAATATGGAATGCCATTATATATTTCCACAATGAAGGAAACGCATTTTCTTAACACTTTAGTGAACTGTACCTCAAAAACTTGGCTACTATTTGTCTTCTGCTTTGGAAACAAAAATATGTAAGCAGAACTCTGGGTGGGTATTTTATTTATACTGTTTCCCTTAGTTATTTCCAGTGTGTTTCCTTACACCTATATATTAGATTAAAACATTATCTTTACATGTAAGCAGAAAGCTGATAAATGGAGAAAGTACACTCTCTTAGGCAAACATATCACTATTCAGACAATTATTTCGGTCTCAAAACACAGCTTGTGGATCAACTCAGAGCAAGATTTCTACAGCTCTGTCATACTAAGCCTTTCTCTGGCCCTGAAAAAGTCTCTGTACCTCCCCTACACCTGACAAAAAGTACTTTGGGACCCTCTTTGAAGACAGCATATATTAACTTGTACAGAAGAAAACCTTCTCGCTAACACAAATCATACACATACTTGAAATGGTTAAGAGCTGGCGTAGTAAGTACATTATTACTATTCTGTCATTTTGCAGTTGATACAAATATTCATTATAAGTTTGTATTTAGCCTAGTCCTACATAAAATGAATACCAAACAGTTCATATTTCAATCAAACAACACATTCAAAATTGACTAGAACTTCCTCGAAACAAGTACACACCCCCTCTTCCCCGAACATAATTTCTGTTTCAAAAGAACATAATTTCCTTACTGCAAGTCCGGTCTGTACCCGCATTTATAAATCCCTCTGTTCAGAATAATCAGTGAGTGATAATAATCCATTCAGTGAGTGCTGCCATTCAGTAGTTCCATCAGCCTCTGTTCCCACGAGTTGAGTGCTGCCATTCAATAATCCATTCAGTAGTTCCATCATCCATTCCCGCTTGTAGAGCATTTGAGGCCAGCCGGAAATGCGTGCATGACGTGAGCTCCTTGAGCTCAATTCCGACAGACTGGTAGCCCTGACGGAGCGGACGTCATCACGCACATGATGACATCAGCTCAAAGCGCGAAAAATTAAAAAAACAAAAGAAAAAAAATGGAAATGAAGGGGTGCCACTCGGAAATCGTGGCACCCATTCATTTGGACCCCAAAACTCTGTAAAAAACGAGTAATTCGGTACAGTTGGGAGGTATGATGGCAATGTCAGAGTTGGCATATATAAGTTCATGGGGGTGCAGGGTAGCTTTTCCACCCTACAAAAAGAAGTTTGAAGGAGAAGAGCGATTTTCAAGATTCACACTGTTCTGCTTTGTTTTTAGTCTTATTTTTGGCATTTTGGTACTTGGCATTTCGAGTGCCGGTATTTCAATATGGAGCTGTTAACAACCTTCCACACTGGTCATATTTTAGTAATCACTAAAGCTGCATTCACCAGATAGGCACTATCAAAGAAAACAAACCAAAGATTACTAAGTACTTGATAAACACTGGCACACTGCAGAGGTGAGTGGATAGGATGATAAATGCATTCAGCCAAGATAGTCCTCTGGTAGGACTTAGAATAAAATGCAATAACTTAAACAATGTAAATTTTAATATGTTAGCAACTGTTTCAAAATTAAATTTTGGATTGTAGAATAATATTTTTTATATTATTGCATATGTTGCCTACTTTATATTACAGAACAGTAGGGTGTATTGTATGCTGCAGTATATTGCTGTTGTCCAAGAAAGGATATAATTTTACTGGGCCACCATTTCCAGTGGCTCTTTAATGAATTCCAGATTATGGTATAATACAGAGTGGTGCATGATTCTGTACTAACTGCTTAACTACTTAACTAGGCAGTACTATGTTTTATTGTAGAATAAATTCAAGAGCTAAGAATGAAAAGTAAGAAAACCTGTTTCCTCATATATGTAACTGTAACAGTTCATAAAACATGACCTACAGTTTTTGCAATTTTTCTTTAGGGGTTACTACAGTGGCTTTGCTTTTGGGGACCTAGATGATTAATTTGTTCTTCTACCACGAATGCTGCTGTTTGCCAAAAATGAGTTTGTTTCTGGACATATACAGCATTGCCAAGTATTGTGACATCTTAATCTTGTAAAAGGCGCTTTCATTTAAACACCTGGCTTCTGCTAGCAGGCAGAAAACTTAGCTCAGATAACCCAAGTTTTTTCTAGTTCTGTCTCAGACGCTGTTGACATTGAAAGTTGTATTTCGGCATTAACTGCAGAATATATGACCTTTTGTTCTCTACTTAACAGTGTAATTGAGCTGTTGCCGGTGTTTTCATAAACAAGTGTAAGACAGGAGCACGTATTTCTGTACAGCGGCTTTTGTGAGAAGATTAAGAGTTAGTGAAAGAACATGTGATTCTCTAAAGATGTCTACATTTTCCATCCTTTGATATAGCTAAACAACAGTAAGCCATGTGAATTCAGATGTGATGATCATCGTAGTTCATTTCTTAAAGATCCTCTTTTCCTGTTTTCACACATAGAACCAGGAATTTATTGACAGTGATGTTTTGCTATATAATGTGCCGACTGTTATTACGTGCTTCAACCTAAAAAGGTCATAGGACTGAGGTGCTAGTTACATTGTGAGAAACATAGGCTTCCTTGTTTTATACGCACACCATTGATTGTTTTTTGTAAGGTATAATTTTCACTTGTAGGCTGTGAAAGCAGAACTTGGTGCTGTATCATTTTAATGCTTGTACTTGCCAGACATTTATGAGTGTGAGTTCTGTATGTTATATACCACCATCACCACTCCTGAGGATTCAAGGTTTACCACCAGGAATGCAGAAGAGCTGCCTGTCTGTAAAATGCAGTAATAGCACTTTCATCCTCAGATCAAGTACGGCAAAAGTGCTGGTCATTTCTCTAGCACACGCATAATGATTACTTTGTCTATGTAATGTTTCCTTGTCTTGCAATCTTTATGATCCAGAGACCATTTCGAAGGAAGGGAATTATGCATTCTGTTAACTTTCAGGGAGTTTAATGTTTTCTTTACTGATATGCAGTGGAGACAGACAATGCAAATGGGTATTACTTTCTTGCTGCAAAGTGTAGCCATCATTCCTATACCTTGCATATCATAAATTAAGTAAAAAAAAAAAAGTTGAACATCATAGATCAAAATCCATCGTGGACTTGATATGGGCTTCATAAAATTGTGAAATGGCATATTACAAGAAAGTCTAGTGCTATGTAAGACGGCAGTGTAAGCAATGATGCCCAGTATGGTGGGCATCATAGAGAAATAAACTGCCAAGGGATTTTGTGAAGATTGATGCTACAGATGTTTTCAGAAGACATGCTGTCAAGAAATGTGCAATGTTTGGGATGGGTTTTGGGGTTGGGCTACAGCTGAATGGTGGGATACATTTTGGAAGGTGTTTTTTACACTATTTATAAAATCCTTTGCTGCTGCCAATAGTCATGAAAGAGATTTTGAGAAATATACATTTGACAAGAGATATGGCCACGTAATATATACAAACTGGAAAGATGGTATGCACATCCAAAGTGTAGCAGTTTGCCACACGCATTCCCCCAAAGTCAGATTACTAATTTGTACATCATCAGGTGTGTCGTCCCTGTAATTGCAAAATACACGGGCATGCATATTAAGTTAAAAGTATACAGCGATAAATTAAGAAGGGCACTCAGTAGAATGTGTCTTCAGTATATGGCTGTGAATCCTCTGCAGCATGGCTGGTGTATTTTTGGCAAATTCGTATACCACCCCACTAAGCCCTGAGTTTGCTTTCACCTGGCTGGAGCAAGAGATGTGACATTCTTGATATGATATCCTTTTGACACTCTATGTGCTGCCATTAGAGAGAAATCCTGTTCCATGTTGCACAATAGCTGGGGTACATGCCTCGGGGGACTTAAAGACATTATTCTGTCATAGCCCTTAAGCTCTTTCTGGTTGCTTGATTTATCCAGTACCTGTATAATCTCATCACTACTCATAGAAATTAGTCTGGACCTGCATCATGCATGGTGTCCATTCTGAGCCACCTGTGGGAACTTTGATAGCCCAGGTCATCCCCTGCAGTTTCGGGTTTGACACATTCAGTTTTAGATAGTCTAGCATGGTCATAACCTGATTTACAGTTAGAACGCAAGAATCAGGAGGTACAGTACAGAGTAATAAAAAATCATTATACCAATAACAAACCATATCGGCCACTCTTTAGTTGTATGTCAACAGGTATGTCACATGGGTCTATATTAGAACACCGAATATTCAAAATGTCGAGTGTTCTAATATTGAACCCTATCAATCGAAAATACAAAACATTGAACATTCAGAACAGCAAATTTTTTCGTAGGGAAAAAATTTGCTGTTCCAAAACACATACACACAACACAAGCACACCAAACAAACAGCAATCCACACACATACACCTAAACTCTTACACTTAACCCTACACTAAACTATACATACACCACTAACTATCCACTTACCTTAACTCAAACCCCAACCCTAAGTCCGTCACTATCGCACAGTCACCTCACCCACGCCCTAACCCTCACGTCCAGACAATCGCACACTTACCTGAACCCGACCCGTAACTTTCCACCAGAGCGGTGAAAATACTGAAGCAACAGAAACGGACAACCAAATTCATTCCCTAGGAAAAAATGTGGTTTTCTGTTTCTTCGATATTTTCAGCGTTCACTGAAAACGGGTTAATATTAGAACACTCGACATTTTGAATGTTCGGTGTTCTAATATAGACCCTGTCACATACCTCACTATCAGCATATATACTCCTGACATTCTGCATATTGCAGCTTTTAGCACAAAAAGAAAGAGAATGCCACCTTCAAAAGTGCAGTCAAGTATCTCACTATAGCATGCATAATCATCGCCATACAAGTGCAATATGAACCCTATACCACCCCCCAAAATCTGGCAAGACAGCCAAGCAAGTATGCTACCAACATAGCACAGAACATAGCATAAATTGTAATGTATGCAGGCATGCATGCATGCATGCATTATTGTAGTATGAAAGTATCTGCAGTTTACTGAAAAAAATAGTAATCAAACACATTGGTAAATGTTCCATAGCAACCAACCCCCCTCCCATGAATACAAGATGTCTGCCAAACAAGCAAACCCTGCAACAGCAAAAATGCTGTGTTTGCCCATAACCAGGCTTCATTTATGTGTACTGTGTATCAGCCCAGACTACTGAGCTTTCTGATTCTGTTTAAGTATTTTCTCTGTTAAGTGCTGTGCCACTTTTTGCTTGTTGAGTGCTGCAGTGGTAGAGTCCAGTCAAAGTTAATTTCTCTGTAGCAGTCACTGAGCAGTTTTCTGGAACTCCCTTACATGGTGCACGTGCAGGTTTTTTGACTATCCACTGATATCTTTGGTGGTGACTGAAATAGTCTTCCACAAGGAAAAGGAGACGTTGGCATCTAGTATATCCTTTGTGCCTGATGTTACTAGAGTCCGATTTGAAGAAGTCAGTTAATCTGCCTTTCTTTATTTCCTGTAATACTCTAATCACAGTGATTACCTCCTTCATTGCATGGATACCCTCAGATAGCTTAGGCTGTATATGGCCAAAAAAAAAGCTTTTCATAAAGATGATTGTTTTATATCCTTTACTAAATCAGTGTGGGTAAGAAGGCATCTAAGACTCATCCTTTCCAGGTGATTAACTAAATACTTTGAATTGTGTTACAAGAAACTGATTGTTTACATATTTTGCTAAGTAAGTTTGGTTAAGAAGGTATCCAAGCTCATGTTTTATAGGTGCTTAACTTGTTTGTTTGTCTTTCGGCTTTTCCCGGTTAGGGGTCGCCACAGCGGAACTCCGGTCCGCTAATGATTGGCAGTTAGTTTTTTTTTATGGTGTCGAGTTGCCAACCCGATGCCCAACCTTCAATGAAGACACGCCCATTCAATGCATGTCTTTCAAACGCCCACTCGACCGCGGGCAGGACATGCAGACTCCACACAGAAGGCACTCCCAACCCAACCCTAGAATCGAATGGGAGAATCTCTTACTGTGAGGCAACAATGCCACCGCTGCACCACCGCAGAACCTATTTTGAAGTAAATTTGAAAAAACCTATTCCTGTAACCCTGCATATTTGAAAGTTAGCAAGTTGCTGTATCCTTGGCGAGATGCACTCATACACTATTGCAGCAGTTAAGAATCTGAGCATCTACTTTTATGGGTAAGTGCAACTTACACAACTGTACTTTCCAACCAGAAGTGTGCTATTTGGTATTCACAATTTATGTTAATTAGATGTCCCAATTTTTGGCTGGATTTTAAGGGTCTTTGTATTTTCAATGTCTGCAGTTTGAGAGGTATGAGACCCCTCCCCCCAGTCAGGTATGGGTTATGCATTTACCATGATGAGCATACTATCCCTTCATCCACCTTCGTTGCATTTTTTTTCTGGAGTTCTGCTGTCTCCTCTTCTTTGCTATTTTCTTGTCAGTACTATGTGCTGAGGAACTGGAACGTGAGATATAAATGTGCATGGTTGGAAGTCCTAATGCCTGTGACATCAGTCCTAAAGATGATGGACATTCTCACAGATCAGTTATTATTGTAAGTGCATAACTTTATGTTTTGCTTGTCCCTATGCTGTCAAACCTTTGGCTGAATGGTATGTTAACATTTGGAGGGAAGATACTTTGATTAAGAAAAACAATGAAATCATCCACCATAACTGTATGGAATGCATTGCATTATTCATCCCTGTATTTCTGCAAAATTCAGCAAGAGTTAGTACATGTGTGCTATTTCACATGGGAAATCGTAAAAGGTGTAGGTACTGAAGTAGGTTCCTTATCCTTTAAAGTGTTATCTCAAACCACAAATTAAAATTGTCTCTTTGTTCTCTGGCCTGCCCCCCAAAGGGACATATTTCCACGTGTATACTAATGTAGAAAATCTGGGGACTTAACATTTTTACACAAGTTTGTGATCTGGGGCAATGAATTTGGGGATGTAAACAGAAATTGTGCCCTGCAAAATTTAGTAATAACCCATGACTGGGAATGGATATCACAGGATTTATCCACAGCTGGTGTGATTTGTTCACCAGCACAAAGCCCAAGTGGTAAAACAAAGCCAACCATGTGTAAATCCTGGGATACCCACACTCATTTTTAGGTTATTGCTATTATACAGTGACATTATGTTCATAGGTTCATAGGTGTTTACTAGGCTAACGACCACAAGGGCCTTTTTAAGCCTAGCCATGCATCCCAAATCTCTGGCAAGTTCTGATACCCGTGATAAGTGTAAGCAGGAGTTTGGGACATGAAACATTTACAAGCTAGGGCCTGGGGAGATGAACCAGTTACAGGTTGCCTGTGTCCATTGGAGACATAGGTGCCAAACCAGGGTGAATTTCCTTTTCCCCATCCAATTGTCCAGATTGCACTTGAATTGGGTTAGGGAGGAACTCTGCTTCACATGGATGGGGAGCCTGTTCCAGAGATGAGGTAATCTCTGGGATACATACCTATCTCTCCAGCAGGTCCTATTTAGATCATATGCAAGATTTAAGTCTTTAGAATGGGTAATTCTGGTACTGTTTGTTTTGCTGATATGCAGGACGTCCATCAGAGTGGGGTCTGACAATGCCCTGTATGTCAGGCATAGAGCTCCCCTCAAAAGCCTGTAGGAGACAGAGTATAGGGATAGAGCCTTGAGGCAGTCTGCATAGGACATTTTACTTAAGCCCTGTATTCTTTTAGTGAGAAACCTCTGTGGATGTTCCAGTTGTTGGATGTGCCTGGTTAGGTACATATCAAAGGAGGCATTGTACTCAATGACAGGTCTGATGAATGCCGAATACAGTGGAACAATGACTTCCTTGGACTTAGATAATCTACCATTGTTTATAAATTGCACAACAGAGATGGATTTCCTCACTACTGTAGACACTTGATGGTCAAAGGCTAGATTACTGTCTGTGTGTGTCCCTAAGTCTGTGACTACTGGGTCAACTCTAAGGGGTGTATTGTCAATATGATAGTTACCAGGGGCAGATGACTTCCCAAAGGATACTGTTATGCATTTCTTGACATTTCTTTTAGTCTATGGTTCTGACACCAATTGTTTGTCTGTGTCAGCCCCTCCCTGAGAACATTTGTGTCAGTGTGAGATTCAATGACAGCATCTAATTTGGAATCATCTGCAAATTTAGTCAGCCAGAGACCACTGACATTGGCTTTGACTTCAGAGACATAAATGCCAAAAAAGAGCAGTCCAAGGACTCCACTTGTGACTGGCCTCTTTGTAGAGATGGACTGTCCAATTCTAACTTCCTAGGTCCTGTCTGTGAACCAGTTGGCTATCCACTGGGTGATGTATGACTTTCTACCTAACTTCTTGAGATTGTCAACAATGCCCGAGTGGGGTATTGTGTCAGATGTCTTGGCCAGGTCAAGTTAGGCAGTGTGAACCATTTGGCCCTCATTCATTGCCTTGGTGACCTTCTCAAAGAAGTCCATCAGGTTGAGAAGACATGATCTGCTCTTGACAAAACCAAACTAAGTTGGGCCCAGCGTCTGGAGGTTTATTATATCACTATTGGTCATTTCCATGATAATTCTTTCCATGACTTTACATATACGAATAATGAGACTTAGGGGTCTGTAGATGGCCTACCTTTGTGCAGAGGGATGACTGTTGCTGTTCTCCATTCATGCAGCACAAAGCCTGTTTGGAGGCTATAGCTAAATAACAATTCCAGAAGTCCTGATGGGTCATATTCCATGCTATTTAGAAGGCATCCCGGGATATTGTATGGGCCCATTGATGCAGTGTTCTTGGCCTTAGAGAGAGCATTAAGGACCTGTTCCCTAGTGATAGCAGGGGGAGTTATATTTGATGGTATTTCCTGAGTGGAAGGTTGAGGGGGAGAGAGGGGTAAAGTTGGAGCTGAATTTATCCGCCAGTAGGTTTGCTATATCTTCTGGCTCAGAATAGGTGGTTCCAATTGCAATGAGCTCTGCACACAATTGTGTATTGCTTTTGAGGTTGCAGACATAGCTAAAGAATGCCTTGTGGTTGTCCTTGGACTGGGAGGCCAAATTCATCTCAAATTTGGCTTTGGTAGACCTTATTTCTCCTCTGAGATGTTTGTTTAGTTTGATGAGAGTGCTTGTATCCTGCTGGGTGCTGCACCTCCTAATTTTTGCCATGATTTTCTTCCTCCTGTTATACAGCCTATTGATTTTTTGATTCCACTGGGGTGGCTCGTTTTCTGAGTTAATTTTGTACTTCTTCCTGGTGGGTACAGCTGCCTTGATGCAGCTATTAAAATGCTTGTACAGGGTTTCTGTGAACAGTTCTGCATAGGCATAGACTTGAAATTTTGCGAGGTTATTACTTAATAGCAGGATGTTAGCCTTACAGTAGTTCCTGAATATTCCAGGTTTAGCTGGAGGTCCAGGTTTTATTTTCACTTCAAAGGAGATCATTCTGTAGTCTGACCTTACCAGGGAAGACGTTACAGTAGGGGGTGTGCAGCACTGTTCCATATTAGTGAGGCCCAGATCCAGTATGGCTGCACCCCTGGTTGGTGTATTGACTGTCTGGTTCAGGGAGTTTGTATTTATAAATGCCAGGAGTCTCTGTGCCTGTACATTTGGTGTTGTATAGGATTCTCAGTTAATAGTGGGGTAATTAAAGTCACCCATGAACATGGTATTAGGTTGGATGGTTAGTGTTTCTAATAAGTTTAAATACATGGTATGGGTTTCTTGGGTTATAGAGGGGGACCAATAGCTGGCAAGGAAGTGATATTAGATTTTGCCTATGGTGATTTGAATATGGAGCAGCTCAAGTACATTGTCCTGTTTGAGCAGCCATGAGGTATATTTATTTAAGTTGCGGTGGTACAGCAGTAGCGTTGTTGCCTCACAGCAAGAGGTTCTCCTGTTCGATTCATGGCTGGAGTGCCTTCTGTGTGGAGTCTGCATGTCCTCCCCGCGGTCGAGTGGCCTCCGAAAGACATGCGTGAATGGGCGTGCCTTCGCTGTAGGTTGGGCGTCGGGCTGGCAACTCGGCACCATAAATATCTACTGCCAATCATTAGTGGTCCGGAGTTCCACTGTGGCGACCCCTAACCTGGAAAAGACGAAAAGGCAAACAAACATGTAAATAGAGACACCTCCACGTTTAGTCCCTGTCTGTGTAGTAGCTTGTCTAAACGTGTGGAAGGTATTATAACCTTGCACTGTTGGTGTGCTGTCTGCAACTTTAAACCGTGTCAGTGATCCCGCAGACATCAGTATTCTGTAGGGTGAAGAGAACTTCTAGGGAGTGGAGCTTTTTGTTTAGACTCCTAGCATTGAGCAGCAATGCCTTTAGATTTTCTTGGTTTTGATTTGCTATGTCAGAAGTACTTTCAGTTTGGCATTGCCTAAAAAAGACACTATGGGGAAGACACTGCTTTAGCTAATATTCGAAAACCTAGAGGGGAGAGGTGCAGACCATCCCTGGCAAAACAGCATGGTCTGTTGGCCATCTCCTTCCAAGCTGACAAATATTGCACCCCCTTAGAATGACACCAGAAACTAAGCCAATTATTAAAGTCAGTCGTCTTTTGTTGCTATGCTTGCACTGTAAATCAGTGCAGAAGAAGCATGGAAAAAAAGAGCAGGTCTGCAGTAGTTTGTATCTCTGTCTTTCTTTCTCTGTATTTTTTATCTGAACAGTATGAAACTGTAAAGTCTGGGAATGTTGATTTATAGAAATTATGACTAGTTTAACAGAAAAACAACAACAACAAAAAATTGAGAGACAAGGAAAAACATGAGGAAAGTAAGAATCATTTGCAAAACTGCGGACAATTGAGAGGTTTGTAATGACTGTATGATTGATTGTAATAATGGTAACTATACATTTCAACTCTCCAGAGTTTTGCAGAACGTCTCTCATTTTTCTCATATTTTGCCCCATGACTTGTAAAATGTAAGAACAGCATTATTAAGCATATCTCAGTAGAAAGCCACCTGCTGAAAAGTAATTTGGCATCCGGATTTCTTTCTATTGGTATATTCATGATTTGCAATGGGCACTCCGATTAGGTTCTCCAATCAGTGTGTACATTTTTGAACAGTAATAACACTTTCTTTTTTAATACTCTTTTTGTGATACGAGATAAAGTGCTCATTCCTTGCTTCTCACCTAATTTTGTTTACCTCTTGTGCCCATGAATATTTTTGAATACAGTGTTCTTTCCAGATGATGACTGATCCCTCTTCTTCCCCTTTCATTAGTTTAGGTCATCTTTGTTTGAAAATGACATCTGGTAGCAGGTATTCCTAATGTTCTACTACTGTATATACTTATTCCATTATTTGTTACAGGTATATATATAGAGTAACTACAATATAGTTGTTTAGGTCTCCCTATAACGTTTAGTACATAAAATTAGAAAAGAAAGCATAGCACTTATCATTTTGTATTTCTAAACTACAGTACCCCCACTCTTACGTTGCTTTTATTATAGTTTCAAGAGAGTATAGAACTGAAAGAGCATAAGTGCAAGTAGAAATCTGTGCTGCATGACTGGCAAGCATAGTTATGTGTGAAAAGAGTCCCTTGTGTTAATTAATTAATGCCGCTTATATATACGTGCACACACACACACACACACACACACACACACACACACACACACACACACACACACACACATATATGGATCTACTTCAGAAGCTCGAAGTTTAAAAACTTAGAACTTCAAATGGCTGAGACAATAAGATTAAAGTTTTGAAACTTCAAAAATGTAATAAAAAAAAATAAAAACATTTTTTTTTTTACATTTTTTGCAGCACCTCCCATACCCACTGCTAATTAAATATACCAACTCTTGAGATTGCACTACAGTGAGAAAAACTGAATTTCCCATTCCACGCTGTACGGCGATCTCTATTCAAAATGTTCAAAGTTTCAAAACTTCGATCTTATGGTCTCATCCTTTTGGAGTTCAGAGTTTTGAAACTTTGAGCTTCTGAAGGGAATCGATCCATACATGTATATGTGTATGCATGATTATGTGCCAGATTCAATAAAGCATACACTAAGTGTGCACAATATATATTCAAGAACATTCTTATCACATTCTTTGTGCTTTCTGGTCACTCAGAAAGATTACACTAAGTGTATATGTAGTCTACACTTCGTGGTATCTATTATGAATCCCTGTCAGTATTTAAAGCTGCAAGAATATCAGTAGGAAAACTAAAATTAGGAGGAAGAAGGTGTGAGTTATGTCTGTGTTCTCTGTTAGCTCAGAACAGTGTACACTTAGTGTAGGCGTTATTGAATCCCAGGTATATTCATGTATACACTGTGTGTGTATATATGTGTATATATACAGAGAAAGAAAGAAATATTATTATACTTATGTATAGATAAATAAAAAAACACATTTTAGGTGAATTTTTTTAGATATTTTATGATTTAAATAAAGTTTTTAGATTAAATGTAATATACCCATGTATGTGTGTGTACACACAAGCACACACACACGTATGCATGTATATATATATATATATATATATATATATATATATATATATATATATCTACACACGCACACGTCACACTCATGTGTGTCTGTGTGCATGTCTTATTTTATTGTTTGTCCTAAATGAAGGCTAACTGCTAGAAAATGAAAAGAAAAACATGCACGCAAGCAAATGCAATCAGAATGTTTACAGTCAATATTTTAGCTGCCACCAATGACCTTACATGTCCTTCCTCCCCTGAGTAAGTGAGAAGCTGTCCTGTATATGTTGTGCTAATATTGTTTATGAGATGGAATTGTAGACTGAGTTTTGTGAAAACTGGAATTGTCATCCTTAGGAAATAACACTCTTTTTATCATGCATTCAGGGGGAAGGTGGACACAGAAGATAAATCTCAACGGCTGAAGGAGTCGGGAGACTATATAGAACTAAGTTCCAGTCAGGTTCTGTCCGCTTGGGCATCCTGTCCCTTGAAAAGAAAAAGATTAGGCAGGTGCCCCTGCCAGAAACACTGCAGTCAGTTTCCCTCAGCATCTTTAGTATAAACAAATTAAACAGGAGAGGTTAATTTGTTTATGATCCACACAATAACACAAACATATGCACACATATACCAGGTGAAAAGGAAGAAAATCGTAAGAAATGATTTGGAAAAACTGAAAGCATGGTTGGTGGGAGGAGTTATTTGTATTATTGTGTAGAAAAACAAAAATTGCAATAAACAAAAATGTCAGGTATTCTATACCATATAGGACAGGGGATATGACTAATCATACCTGATGAAACAAGATTAGCCAAATAGTGTGAAAAATCAGTGCATAAAGCTTATCGCCAGCTGAAGGAAGAAAGTACAAGTGTGTTAAGTATTTCCCTATAACAGTAGATTTTGAGGAGAGAGTGACATAAATCATGATATTTGGGCTTACCCATTAATATGTTTGGATTTTCCTGTCCATCTGTTTTCCATGTGAAGGATAACATTGGTCTCACATCTATAAAGGTATATATGCAAGTGGTATGAGAACGGGGCATTTGGACTAAGGCACCTTCATCTTTTGTTAATTACTTTTTATTTTAATGCTTGTATTTTTGTTGTTTACAAAGGGCTGACTTACTTAATCATTTCCAGTTTTTGAGTCAGGCAGCTCATGCAGCCTGCTGTCCAACCTGTCCAGTTGCACTGCAAGTGACCGTGCATTCTATAAGTCGTTCATGTCTATGAAAAAAAACAAAACAAAACATGTAGTTGACTGATAGCTTCCACAATGTTTAGTAAACAGACCAGCAAAATTGACAGTTCCCATACTGACACACATAATTTGCCTGGTTTTACATTCATTCTGCTTCGGAAACTCCCTAATTATAGTACAACAGTTGTGGGGATCTTTTGGGCTGCAATGTGTAGCAGCCACCAAAAAAAAAAAAAAAAAAAAAAAAAAAAGTTTATGAGCTGGCTGACACGTCAGTCATCTTAGAATCCTTCCCAGTCTCACCTGCTTGCTGTGACCCTGTGCGATTGGTTTGCACATTCTGCTGAGGTATCCAGACAGAAATAGGACCTCACAGTTTCAAGATGCCCACAGTCTGAAAAATAAATTTTGTGAAATATCAGACCAAAAGAAAAAAAAGATTTTCAGACGTTTGGTAATTTACTGCCACTTGAGCATAAAACAGAAATACTGTCATCAAGACGACAATGATACTGCAGAAGAACAAGTGACCAAGTGAGGTTTGTAATTTAATTAGCAGTGGAACTGACACAAAATATTTTACTTAAATAGTTCACTGGGTGATCAACTTCTGTCTGTGTTCTTTATATTGATCACTGCTGCAGTATCCTTAGCTATATGTGTTTTAACCTGCCAAGAATGTAACAGAAGACCAGCTTCCAAAGCTTCAGGGCACCTTCCATTCACTCAAACTGTTAATCAGCTCAAGATGAGCTGACTAAAAGAAAAGTTTGGGCACAAAGCTCTTCAGAGCTTTAGTGCCACCGAAGAGTATACTCCTCTGAGGCATTTTTGAGGGTCGATGTCAGCTTGTGCTTTCCTTAGCTGGAGAGATAAGTTCCCTTTGGGAAAAAAACTTCCATTTTCTTATTTTTTACAAATGTTTTATTACGTTACAAGATGAGCTGACTAAAAGAAAAGTTTGGTCACAAAGCTCTTCAGAGCTTTAGTGCCACCGAAGAGTATACTCCTCTGAGGCATTTTTGAGGGTTGATGTCAGCTTGTGCTCTCCTTAGTTGGAGAGATAAGTTCCCTTTGGGAAAAAAACTTCCATTTTCTTATTTTTTACAAATGTTTTATTACTTTCCTCTTCAGAAAGATTAATTAAAGGTAGGAGTGTTGTGTTTTAATGGATTGTCTCAAGACTGTAACATACTTTTAAACAGTTGATGTTATGTTGTCCCATCTCGCCTTCGTTCTTGCTGGTTGGGTTTGGAGCCGAGGATTGGCTCCGACTCGGCCGATTTACTATAGCCCGAGAGCTTTTACTGGCTCGAGGCTCCCCTTATCCCGACATGCCTAGCAGCAGCTACCTGGATCTCGTTTGCTGCTTGTAGCGTTGAGATTGCTACTACTGGATCAGGCTAAGTATTTTGTGCTTTTTTGCTATTTATCGCTAATTTTATGATTTGTTATCGTTGTATTGACTCGTTATGGTGTGTACTATCCCCCTTTAGTCTAACGACCCATTTCTCTGCTTGCTGTGCTTTTGGCCATCATTTTTTCTCCTCAGGCCTTGCTTTCCCCTTAGTGCCCGTTTAAATTAGAGGGTTCTTCCTCATTTCTCACCTTTTTTGGGATTGAAGTTTAAGTTAGAGGCTCTCCCATCGGGGGAGTTGCCGTTTAAGTTATAGGGTCTCCCCCTTCTTTCTTCTCCCTTTAAAAAAAACAAAAATTTTCCCTTTTTGTTGTTGGGTTAACTGTTACAGCCTAGTTACTGTTACTTGTTGTGTGCTGTTAGTTGATAGCTTTCTGTTTTTTCTGGTACATTGAAAATTTCCTTGACTAGTGTTTACCATGTCTAAAGAGTCAAAACCCTCTGGGTTTAAAAAAATGCGACTCGTGCTGCCAGAAAATGCCCCTTATGGACGGGCACACGAGTTGCGTTTATTGTTTAGGGGCTGTTCACCTGCAGGACTCTTGCTTGATCTGTCACGCTTTCAGTTCCATAGTCCTGCACGAGAGAAGAAATAAGCTTATTTTATGTGGCCTCCTGAAGAACCCTCAAGATTCTTTGTCACAGGGTCCTCAGCCAGCCAGAGTGTTGGAGAAACACTCCAAGCCATCAATTCCAAGTTAGGAACAGACAAAAATCACTGAGAAGCCTTCAGCATTGTTGGCGCCCAGCATTGGCTCTGACAAAGCTAAGTCTCCGGCGGCTCCATCTGTATCCTTGGAGCCAGTCCGAACCCATAAGAGATCAAGGTCTCCTTCTTTGAAGCCAGTATGCTCTGCTTCACAATCTCCTCTGCTACAACCTGGAGCGGGCAGTCACCGGTCCTCTTCACACTCCTCTCGGTCCTCCATTCTCTCGGATCACAACATAGAGAGAGTGGTCAACAGGCTCCTCAAGTCACAGGCAGCTACTAAATTACTTTTGAGCCCAGCCCATAAGGAATTGGCTCCTTCAGCCCTCCCAGCTTCTCCATTGATTCCTCCTTCGACTCTCTTGAACTTGAAGCCGGAGTGCATGGAGGTCGTGGTGGTGGAACCGTCAGCTCCAGTTTCTTTTCCCTTATCGGTTCCGATGACCACTTCGATCTCCTCAATGTTTCAGTCTGTCGAGGGATATGGGCACCAAAGCTCTCTTGCCAGCTCCGAGGGGGGAAGTGGCATCGGACCCTTGTCCGACCCTGCTCTCCCTCTCAGAGCTTCGACACAGGTGAGCTCGGCTCCTACATCGTACTTGGAGCCATCGCTCCTGGTACAAAGGAGATGTCCGGCCTCTTCGGAGCCAGCGGCTCCGTCGACTCGGGACCGCTGTGACTTTGAGGTGATGAGGAGCATGCTGTCTCCTCAGACTGCTCCAACTTTGGCTCCATTGCCTCCTTCTCCCTCAGTGCCTCTGCCTGCCTTTGTCCACCTGCCTCCAAGGGTAAGGACCCTGCGACCCAGGACGCCCCAATGGGTGACCGCACCTCTTCCAAAACCTCCCCCGAACATTCAGAGGAGGTCCCTCGGAAGAAGAAATGTTAAGAGGAAGCATCTAGACTCCCCTGAGTCTATCACTTCTGATACAGACTTGGATGAATCGGAAGGGTCCCCACTGTCCCCCTCTGAGGATGTTGTCCCTTTTTCAGACATCTTGGAAATCCTTAGAGTGGTGGCTGGAAGTCCCTAGCCCCTTCTGAGGATGAGTCTGTCTACCTGGATGCATTTGGTTCCTGACCCTCCACCTCTTGGGTTTCTCTGCCTTTCAACCCACTTTTGTCTGTAGTGAGTCCAAAGGTGTGGAGTGCTCCAGAGACCATGGAACGAGTTCCGAAGAGACCAAACAAATTTATTACTGCTCCAGAGGATAACTCTTTCCTATCCAAAGGGGTCCCTGTTGATGCCATGATGGTGGAAGCAGCCACTAAGAAGGAACTTGCAGAAACTTCTTCATCTGTCCATCCGCCAAACAGTCTCATACGATGGACAGGTATGGGAAGTGTATGTTTTCTTCAGTGACCTTTACTCTCAGGTCGCTGAATTACTTGTCTCATTTCACATGACTTCAGAGGGATCTCATGAAGGCGCTAGGAGACACTCTGCAAGATCCTACAGCTGAGGGAGTTGCGAGCAGGGCAGCTTCCCAGCTTGCGACCTTGACCTCTGTGGTTAACTCCTCCATGAGGCTCATTTCTTATGCAACAGATGGAGTGAGTAGGGCAGCAGGTACCAGAGGAGCTTTGCGAAGACACTCCTGGATGCACCTTTGTCAATTTGCGGAACCTTTCAAGTCTTCATTTACCAACACCCCCCTCAATGGCACGTCCTTGTTCGGGCCTCAGGTAAAAGAGACTCTCATCAGGTGTGAACAGGATGGCAAGACTGTCTTTGCCGCAGGAGTCCATTTTTCCACTCCATCTAGACCCTATCCTAAAGGTCAGAAGAGTAGAAAAATGTGGTTCCGGAAATCCCAGGGATCTTCGCCTGACACACTTGGAGATTTTTCCCCGAGAGGCAGAGGGGGTAACAACAATGGAAGACGCCACCCTCATGGCAGAGGGGGTCCGCAACAGCAGCGTGACAGAGATAGTTTCTCTGCTAGGCCCTTCCAGCACTCCTGAAGGGAGGCCTGGCTGTCCACCTCTGGAAGCGCAGTCAGGGGCAGACTATCACTGTACCCAGCAGCCTGGCAATCTAACACGAGAGAAACATGGATACTGTCGATAATATCCAGGGGTTGCAAAATAACCTTTTCTCAGCCCCCCCCCCCCCCCAAAGACAAACATTCTATCCCAGATGTTCCACCCAGTCTTCAGGATCATGCAATCGTAGAGGTTCAAAGATTGCTAGAAAAAAGAGCCATCCAGGAAGTCCCCTCAGACCAAATCGGATCCGGAACTTACTCAAGGTTCTTTTTAGTTCCAAAAAAGACAGGGGACTGGAGACCCATTTTGGATCTCAGCAGTTTAAACCAATTGGTAAAAAAGATGAAGTTCCGAATGGTAACACTGCAGTCCATTCTTCCCTTCTTGGGTCAGGACAATTGGATGTGCTTCATAGATCTCCAGGACCCGTACTACCATATAAAAATGAACAGGCAATCCAGGAGATTGCTACACTTCTGGCTGGGAGCCAGTCATTATTAGTTCAGGGCACTGCCCTTTGGTCTCACCACAGCCCCTAGGGTGTTCATCAAGTGTATGGCAGTGGTCACAGCTCACCTGAGGCGTCTACGATTCCAGGTGTTTCCATATCTAGACAACTGGCTCCTCACTGCTACCACTGAGCATCAACTGATCAAAGCATGGGACTACACAATCCAAACTTGTTCCCAGTTAGGCATCACCATAAACTACGAAAAGTCTTCCTTGTTGCCTTGTCAGTCTATTACCTGTATAGGGGCAGACTTAGATACAAGATGCATGATAGCAAAACTGCCTCAAGACAGGGTGTCAACCATTTGTCAGCAAGTTTTGTTTCTCATAAAGAAGACCAGAGTTCAGGCAAGACAAGTTTTACAAGTACTAGGTTTAATGGCTGCAGCAATTATGCTAGTTCCTTTAGCATGTTTCCACATGCGGATTCTACAATGGCTTCTTTTCGCTCAGTGGTCTTTCCAGGATTTGCCAATGTCACACAGGATCTTGATCACGGAATCTTGCAAAAAGGACCTACTATGGTGGCTTGTCTCCTTCCAGGTGACTCTGGGCAGACCCTTTTTAGACCCCCATCCAGTGGCCACAGTGACCACAGACGCTTCCCAGATAGGGTAGGGGGGCATTACCTGGGATGGACTGTCCAAGGAATGTGGCAACCTCATGAGTACCATTTGCACATCAGTGTTCTAGAGATGAGAGTGGTGCTTCTGGTGTTGCAAGCACTTCAAGACTCTCTACCTACCAGGACCATTGCAATCCAGACAGACAATATGTCAGTGGTATGGTACATCAACAAATAGGGCGGAACCAGATCTTACCCCTTGTGTCGGGAGGCACTTCGAGTATGGCAATGGGTGATGTCTTCCCAACATTTTCTGATTATGACGCACATTCCTGGGAAATCCAGTGTGATAGTGGACAGGCTCAGCAGAGCTATCCTCATGCCTCATGAGTGGTCCCCGAAGCAAGAAGCTGTGGACTTAATTTTCTGCAAATGGGGCCAGCCATGCTGCGATCTTTTTGCCACTCCCCTAAACAACAAATGGTGCAGCTACTTCACCATAATTCCCACTCCGGGACATTCACCCAGGGATGCACTTGTTCACGATTGGCCTCCGGGACTACTATATGCCTTTCCACCTTTCCTTCTCATTTACAAGGTACTTCAGAAAGCAAATCCGTTGGGTCGCAAAGTCATCCTCATTGCTCATTACTGGCCTCACCAGATGCGGTTTCCTTTTCTTCACCATTATCTTCTACTGGAGCCTTGGATACTGAACCCAGTTCTGGACCTACTGATGCATCAGTCAGGCGGGCTTCATCCATCCCTCCAAACTCTCAAGCTGACTGCTTGGTTACTCCACTTCCAGTCTTAGCCAGGCTCCCTAACATTTCCCCTGCTGTACAACACATCCTAGTGTCCTCCCACAAGCCCACTACCAGGAGGATTTACACTAGCAAATGGAAGAGGTTCTCTTATTGGGCCAAGAGTAATAACATTGATCCTTTTATGGCTCCTGTTCACAAGATTCTTCACTTTT
This sequence comes from Protopterus annectens, assembly GCF_019279795.1. Lineage (NCBI taxonomy): Eukaryota > Metazoa > Chordata > Ceratodontiformes > Protopteridae > Protopterus > Protopterus annectens. Next base: position 863,019,817 of record NC_056731.1, on the reverse strand, counting down.
TGGCCGAAACCTTCGAAAAAGGGGCAGCTGCAGCTACTATTAGGGTCCCATCTCCAATTTTCATGTAGGAGACTTGGGTTCTAACATTATGTCCCATAAGTTGTACAAAGCATTCTTATGAGGTACAATACTTTTACGGCCCCCGGTAAGAGAACCCCCCCCCCAGGACCTCAACTTGGTTTTACCTTCAATGGTTCTGTCCCCCTTTGAACCAGCAGCATCTTGCCCCCTGAAGTTTCTGTCTTGGAAAACCCTCTTCTTGGTTGCTATATTCGCCCACCGTATCTCATTTTTCAAAAAGATAGTCTCTCTTAGGACCAATCCTTCCTTTTTGCCAAAGGTTTGTTCAGAGTGTAACTTAAATCAGTCCATTGAGCTTCCTGTCTTCTTCCCCAATTACGGCAACAAGACAGAGTATAGATTACACCAATTGGATGTTCATAGAAAATTACGTTTCTATTTACACAGGACCAAAGACCTCAGAAAATCAGACCAATTGTTTATATCCTTTGCTGACAATAAACAAAGTTATCCAGTTTCAAAAGTGACCTTATCAAAATGGCTGTCAGACACAATCAGTTTTTCATATTATTTGCTTAAAAAGATGGTTCCAGGAAGGCTCAGAGGACATTCAGCCAGGGCCTTAGTCACCTCTGTTGCCTTCCAAGCTAAATTGCCTTTAGATTCAGTCTGTGCAGCAGCAACATGGGCAAATCCTCATACCTTTATCTCTCATTACAAAGTGGATGTGGTCTCCCGGAATAGGGCATCCTTTGATTCCACGGTCCTGAAGAGTTTCTTCCAGTGAGCCACCCAAAAATCAGGTGCTGGGGATGCGGCCCCAACCTGCAGGAATGAAGGCGAGATGGGACAACATAACATAAAGAGGTTATGTACCTACCATAACGTTCCATGTTTGTTGTCCTTCATCTCGCCTTCCTTCTTGCACCCCCCCCTTCACCCTTCCTGGAGGTTTGAGAGGAGTTCTTTATTGGTTACACTGGCTGAGTTTTTTGCTGACATACCAGGTTAGTTAACCATGCATTGTCTTTTCCTCTTTCCTTCCTACCTTGATGTATAAGAGCTGAGTAAAAATTGTTTTTTAATATGTATGTCTAGTGTGGGCTATTACAAATGAGATCTGGGTAACTGCCACTAGGCATGTTGGAATAAGGGATAGCCTTGAGCCAGTAAAAGCTCTTGAGCTATAGTAAATTGGTCGAGTTGGAGCCTCAACCAGCAAGAAGGAAGGCGAGATGAAGGACAACAACCATGGAAAGTTATGGTAGGTACATAATTTCTTTTTTCTTTTAGTTTAAAAGAAGTGTTATCTAACTGATAAACTATTTTCTGTAGAGAAATTGTGCTTATTTTAAGGTTGTGGGACTGGATTGGTAGTTTTACTGGCATTGTTGCTTGTTCTCCCCAGGATAGAGGCACCATTTTTGGTTTGGCAGTGGAGCAGATTGCCACTCCAAAGATCAATCCTTCTAGCCACAAAAAGAAAAAGTTAAGCAGCCTTCGCCACCACAGCAGGTTAGCCGTTTGCTTCAGCCACAGGAGAGTGACTCTGCTGTGGCCATTTTTTGAACCTCAGACTACTCATCTTTTGCCCCAGATGACTTTGGTGTAGCACCTACAGCCATTATGGACTGGGGATTAGCCACATCCGCTGTGACTGCTGGGGTCCCCTCATTGGGCAAGGGAGAACCACTCTTGTCATTCCTGGGAGAGGGAACAGGAAAGTTTTCGCTGTTGTATCAGAATGTTGTTTTCATCCCTGGGGAAGCAGTGGCTGCCATTAGTAACAATGATGGACCCATTTTTCTTGTCAAAAAGAAACAGAAAACCAAGCATATATCTACTCCTCAAAGTTCTTTGAATAGGAGAAGTTTAATGGGACTGGCTCAGGGTTTGATTCAGGCTATTGAACCTTCTTGAAGAATAGTTTCAGATGAAAGAAAGAGGGATGCCTCCTTTCCTTTTGAAATTCAGGATTATGAATCTGAATAGGAAGATGCAGGGATGGATTCAGGGTTTTGTCCTTAAATGTCTGATTCATACTCAGAGAAGAGCTTGCTTTCTGATTCGCCCTGTGGGGGGGGGGGGTTCTTATTCTGTGAGATGTTTGCATAAATGTTTCAGTGTTTTCACTGGGAGAACACTGAGGTTTCTCAGTTCTTCACAAATACTATGAGTTGTTATAGTGGGATTTTCCAGAACCCACACCCATTCCTCTTGCCCTGTCCACTTTAGAGGATGTTTTTCTTACTTCCTGCTTGTATCTTAGTATCCCTATCCATATAACAAAGCTTCAAGTTTCTCAGTTTTTGCATTTGCATCTGTAAGACCATTCAGATTGAAAGACATTACAGAAAACATCATTTTGTTATATAGTTATTATTACAGCGTTTTATGTATAACTGCTTTTTTCTTAAATGTCTAGTTCCAACTTTTATGAAAACATGCATATACTGTTTGGCAGGTTGGTCTTCTATGCAATTGTTTCTTGTCATATCCATTTGCACCTATGCCACATCTTAGATAACATTTTGTTTTTTTGAAAGCTCTCAAACAGAACAAACAAATCTCCCTAAAACCTATTAACTTAATAATAACACAAAACTATGTACATCTTCAAATACTGAAGTTTTTGTGTCCTAATAACAACAAAAATTATACTGTTTTTTGTGTCCTAATAACAACAAAAATTCTAAGTAGATAGCCACACAGACGGACTAAAGTTAACCAAAAGGAAAGGTTAATAATGCTAAGATCCATGGTACATGGTACACACTGTTCTATTAGTAAGTGTTATTTGATTTTGTCTATCTTTGTACCTTTCCCAGCTGGGAAAACACTTGAATGCTTTCAGAAAACACTTTCTCCAAGCCATTTCTCTTTATCAAATTGTCTTCTAGTGACACACAAACCAGACAGAAAACTGGTAAGAGTACCTTATAATATTCAATATTCTTTTTCATTTATCTGTTTTGTAAAAAAGTTGTTACTGGATAGCGCCTAGGGTCTTAACCTTGTCATTTCCCTATGCAAGCATGGAAAAAGCATGGGGAAAAAGCACACTGATTTTTCTTTTGTCATACTCTCTTAACCAGACCTTTAGGTTCATAGGTTCATAGGTTCATAGGTCGGTACTAGGCTATTGGCCCTAAAGCCTTTACAAGCCTAGCCATAACAATTCCCTGGCTATTTCTTCCCACACTATTTACTTCCTTGGACCCTTGTCTAGCATGGCAACTGACGTGATCTCTGGGGTGAATTTCCTTTCTCCCATCCAGTCATATAGGTTCATAGGTTGGTACTAGGCTTCATAGGTCCTTCCCCTTCCTCTTTTTTTCATTGCAGTGCCTACATTTCTTAAAACTGAACAAAGAAAAAGAGAGAAGGAAGAAAAGGAAAACACCTGTTTATATTAGTATGCCCATTGCATTTCAGAAAAACATGAGAAAACTTTTACTTCAAGTCTAATTGGTTTTGTATTTTACTTAAAGCTCTCACAGCTGGGAAAACCCTGATTGTTTTCAGAGAACATTATGTCCCATCCAATTTATCTGTTCTTTTTTTTAATTTTCCCTCGGTCATCCCCTTCCACCAAACTATCTCCAATTTCTCTTTATCAGATTGTCTCCGTGGAGACATGAAGACCAGCTGCAGAATTTCTACTTAGTATACATGCATTTACTTGCTCTCTCTTAAAACTAATCAGTCTAAGAAAGATCCTTAAGCCAGTCATTTCCCCATGCAAGAATGAAAAAAGCACTTTAACTTTGTCATGCCTTTTTAACAAGGCTCCCTTTTTCATTGTATTGCCTGTATTTCTCAAAACTGTACAAGAAGAAAGAGAAGAGGGAAGAAAAAGAAAAGCAACACCTGTTTACAATCCCCATTACACTTAAAAATAGCATGCAAAGAAAACATGCACCACAAATACAGTACTATTAAGAAAAGAAAGTGTTTTTTTTACTTACAGTTAGCTTTCCCACCTCTCTCCCCCTCACCAAACATTTTTCTAAACATTAATGACATGAAGTAGGGCATACAACTTTCCTCAAGGACAAGTTATTGCATAAAGAAACATTGTATAGTTTAAAGTATAATACACTGACACCTAGAGGACTGAACATTGAATGTCATTGGAAGTATGTAATTAATTAATTGTTTTATGCGTTAAATGTTTTATTTAATGGACTATTTATTTTCGTATTTTGCATGGGTTTTTTACTCCTTGAAAGCATTATTGTCGAGGCGCTAGAGGTGAATAAGTATTTGGTTTGCTCTTTCTGTGGCTGTTGTTTTGGACTTCATTGCATTTACTTTAAGCCAGTCTATCCATCTCCACATTTTCTTTCCTGAATCTAAAAATGAGGGAGAAAGGATACTCCATACTTTGGTTGTCCACAGGCAACTCAGGTGCTATCAGATAATTGGATCAATTGTTCATTTCTTGTGAAGGTAAGAAGAAGGGAAAACTGGTGTCAAAATACACTATTTACAAATAGTTGTGTAAAGCTATTAATGTTTGTTATACTTGCTATGCCAAATCTAGTCCAGGCAGGGTTAAGGCACACTCTGCAAGGACCTTGGCTTCTTCTATAGCTTTTTTGAAAGGGTTAGATTCTAGAAGCTGCTACATGGTCCTTTGTACATAGTTTTACAAAACACTATAATCTTTATTCCTTCTCTAGGTCTAGATCATGCATTCTTAGGACCATTCTCCAGGGGCTCCTGGACTGTTCCCCTTCCACCTCTTAAATATAGCTAGCTATGGTAATCTATCCATATAGCCAAGGCTACTGCAGCAGGGATCAATTTGTTCAATTGATCACTGCTGCAGTAGCCACTCCCTTCCTCCATCTTCCTTATTTTTTGGTATGTTTTTTATGCCAGGATGTGGACATTTATTTTTTATTATTCCTAGTCTTGTCCTTTCAGGGCTCAGCCTTCCTCTCTCTGTGGGCAGGAAAGCTCTGAAGAACTATGTGCCCAAACATATCTTTTAGTCAACTGAGCTCGAACTGCTTGGCAGTTTGGGCCCAGGGAAGATGCCCTGAAGCTTTGGAAGCTAGCCAGCTGTTATATCTTTAGCAGGACCATGGCTTCTTCTATAGATTTTTGGAAGGGGTTAGATTCTAGAAGCTGTTAACTGGTCCTTTGTACATACTTTTACAAAACACTGTAATCTGACAAGATATAACCCATATAGCTAAGACAACTGCAGCAGTCATCATTTGAGCATCTACTGTTATGGTAAGTTCAACTTACATAACTGTTCTATCTGTCTTTCTAAACTGTCCCTGTTATTGCTCTGCAAAAAAGGATCCAAAGTTGTCCATTTTCATCTTGTTCACTGGTTGGGGCTCCAATCCGATCTTGGATCTGGTCTTGGCACCTCTAAATGCATGTATCCAGGGCTCTGACTTCTCCGTTACCAATAATCCCCTACCATCCACCCTGATTACCTCAGATCCCATTTGCTATGTAAGAAAGCACATTATTTTTCAGGGGCTGTGCTCTTGTGACATTTGTAGTCGATAAGTACCGGTATTTGCAGTCTTCCCTCCCCTTTGCATGGTACAATTTAGAGATAATTAAGTTAGTTTAGGTAGTTAAGGTAGTCAAACATATTTAGTGTGTATTTTTTAAAATAGTTGTATATATTAGAGTTAATAGTGTTTCTCTGGGCCTCATTTGTGCAGTGTTTTTGTATATTTACCCTTAATTGGGTTTAGATAGTCGAGTGTTAGTGCTAATTAATTAGTGTAGTTGTTATCTTGGTGTGTTTTTTTCTATTTCAACCATAGCTTGAATAGTGTCCTTATTTAATATTGTGTTTATTCTCGTAGTGTGGATTATCTTACTGGCTTCTAGTCTTATTTTTGTGAATATGACAGATAAAAGCTTCATGATACCACCCCAAACCCACATATTCTTTGCGTTTTGTGCTTGGGTCCCAGCCAGCTGGACATTGAATGTGACATATTTAAAGCATTTGGGAGTAAAGCCTTGCAAAGCCACCAGGGCAAACTGATTCTTAAGGGTTTACTTCCCCTTCAGTCTTCAAAGTCCTCCTCCACTGCCAAAGCAGATGGAGAGAGATAAGGATAAAGATAAAGACAAAGAAAAGGCAGTAAAGAAGCCTAGAAAAAGGTCGCTTGACCCTTCCAGTTCCTCATGTCTGGCCCCGAAATTTATCAAGGTCTCAGATATGAAACCTTCTTAAATCCATAATCCCTCCCCGGCTCCGAGGTTCTCACCAGAGCAAGTCAGACCTTGGCTCCATTTGCCAGTTTTGCACCAGTCTGAGCATTCATGGCTTTAATCTTTGGCTTTGACGAGATCAGCCAGGTTGTCAAGGAACCTCACAGAGGCCAAAGTAGCTAGGGTGAAGAGATTCTTAAGGCTATGAGCTAAGAGATTCAGTTGTGAACCCCTACAAAGTTTCCATTACAGACCCCAAGATCGGATCTGCAGACTGTGGATCTGACAACACTTAGAGGGACTTGCTTGACTCCAACAGCCCCTCAGCCTTGGATGCCTACAACTTCTCTTTCTCTCTTGATGTCCAATCATGACGGGACTCAGAGATGAAGCTTTGGAGTCAGAACTCTCAAGGATAGATCCAAATCCAAATTGTCAGATCTGTCTCTTCCCTTGGGGGACTCCACTGTTGATAGCTCAGCTCCGAGATCAACGTCGGAGTCAGGTCCAGAGGGGTTCTCTCGATTCCCACTTCAAGGAAGTGCACCCCAGATTAGATTTCAAGCTCAGTGTTTGAGGCCTTTCACAGAGTTTTGGCGTCTTGAGAAGAGTGCTCTCCATCTTGTCAGGATCCAACCTTACCTTGCACTAAATCTTTGCCTTACTCCTTTCATTCTTCTATCCAGGGACAGTCAGTTCCCAAGGCCACAGGAGAAATACTTGAGTTGAGCTCCCAATCTGATTCTGTCCCTATCGCTGAAGCCACACCACACAGCAACCGGGAAGCAGACACACAAATGGAAGCACATTGATTCCTCTCCAGAGTCTGTCACAGAAGACATGAACTTCTATTGGGGGGAAGCACCTGAAGTCTCCTTTTAAGGCACCACCTTTGTCGAAATCCTGGCGATACTAAAGCGGAAAGGAGGCAGGTCCACCACCCAAGCCTTCCCAGGAGGAGTACATGTTCTTGGAGGCCTTTGGAACTGCTTCATCTACCTCTTGGGAGGTCCCTCCTTCTGATCCTTTGTTGGACATTATTACGTAGAAGGCATGAAAGGAAACAGACAGTATGGAGTCAATTTCAAAAAGACCCAACAACATCCTGTTAGCACCTGCAGACAAAGACGTCTTGTAGATTCCATGGTCATTAGAGCAGGCAGAAAAAAGGAACTCTTGGCAAGAGAGTTCAGTTATCCAGCCACTTAACAGAGAGTCTGGGTCATAATGGACGTATGTTTCAGCGGCATTTTTGATAAGAGTGCTGAACTACAACATTTACATATTGATTTCCAGAGGGATTTGACCAAATAGATCTCAACTCCCTGTCATTCAGAAATAAAGTGAAGTTCATAGGTTCATAGGTTGATACTAGGCTATCTGCCCTAGGGCATTTATAAGCCTAGCCAGAGTGTGTTTGGCTTTCGCCACCCTTTTAGATTAGTTGACTGTGCCTTTGTATAGTAGGTCACAGAAGAATAGCCCTTTTAAGTTTAGTTTACTGTGCCTCTGTTTAGTAGGGACACAGAAGAGATCCCAGAGGTAAACCTACGAGCTCCCATCCACTCGTCAAGATTTCTCTTGAAGAGGGTCATTGAGGGGCTCTGCCTAACATGGATTGGGATTTTGTTCCAGAGTGAGGGGAGTCTCTGGGATATGAATCTGTCCCTCCAGCATGTCCTATTTATTTCTGTGCTGAGGTTTAGGTCCCTGGAGCATGTAGCTCTAAGGGATTTGGATTTCCTGAGGTGGAGCATGTCCATTAATTCAGGGTTGGACATGGCTTTATACTTCAGGCACAGATCGCCTCTGAGTAGGCGGTAAGCAACTGAGTAGAGTTGGAGTTTCTTTAGCCTAACTGAGTAGGGCATCTGTTTTAGTGCCTTGATCCTCTTGGTGAGGTACTTTTGGAGTCTTTCCAGTTGCTGCAGGTGTCGGGTAAGGTACATCCCAAATGGGGCATTGTATTCAATTATGGGCCTGATGAGTAATGAGTAGAGGGGCACAATGACCTCTCTTGATCTAGATGTGAACCCTTTCATGATAAGGTGGGCTATATAGAAGGTCTTTCTAACCACTTTGGCAATGTGATTGTCAAAGGAGAGATTGCTATCTACTTGGGTCCCCAAATCCCTAATTACTTCTTTCGTACTTAATGGATTACCACCTATGTGGTAATTTGTGGGCACTTTGTTTTTTCCAAAGGGGATGACTATGCACTTTTTGGCATTTAGCTTTAGGCCATGGCTCTGGCACCAGTTATCTGTCTCTGTGAGACCCCTTTGGAGGATGCTTGTGTCAATCGGCGAGTCGATTATAACACCCAGTTTGCAGTCATCTGCGAACTTGGTCAGCCATAGTCCTCCCATGTTAGCCGCTACCTCAGAGAAATATATACTGAACAAGAGAGGTCCCAGGACTGAGCCTTGTGGGATGCCACTTGTAACTGGTGTAGAGTCTGACATGGCACCTGCAATTCTGACCATGTGGGTTCTATCCCTGAGCCAGTTTGCAACCCATCTTGTGACATAGGGGTTGATATTTAAGCTGGTGAGCTTATTTATGATGCCCAAGTAGGGTATTGTGTCAAAGGCTTTTGCGAGGTCCAGGTAGGCTGTGTGGACTACCTTCCCTTCATCTATGGCCTTGGTGACCGTTTCAAAGAAGTCGACCAGGTTCAAGAGGCAAGATCTGCCCTTAACAAAGCCAAACTGGGTAGGATCCAGTGTTTGGAGGTTCCCAATGTCTTTGTTTATGAGTTCCATGATGATACGCTCCATAGCTTTGCAGACCAGGCTAGTCACCTTTGTGGAGTGGGACCAAATATCCACCCAGAAGTCGACCTCCAAAGTCTCCATGCGTCTACTTTCAAATGCAGCCAATAGGATGGTGAGAGCAGCAGGCACTGGAGTGACCATATGTTGCCATGACTGGATGTATTTGTATGATTTTGTGGAAGGCTTCAAGATATCCTTCACAACTCCCTATACAATGGTTTCACCTTGTTTGGATGAAAGTAAAGGACACACTAAAGAGGAGTGAACAAGACAGTAAAATCTTGTCTGCCGTAGGCATCCACTTCTCGGACCCTCAAAGGTCCTTCTAAAAGATGGATGTGGTTTTGAAAATCACATGATTTTTGACAGGCCCTTCTCCAGAGAAACCCTCTAGAGGCAGGGTGGGATCTGTTTTAATGGGCATCATCCTAGAAGGAGAGATGGTTTGCAACACCAAGGATTTCATGGTCCTTTCTCCAAAAAATCCTTCCAGTGCTCTTGAAGGGTTGCTCGACTGCCGTACGCTGGAGGCAGTTGGGGGGGTGCATTTCATTACACCCAAAAAACCTGGCAAACTATTACGTTAGATTCGTGGGTGTCAAGGATAGTAATCAGAGGATTCAAAATCTCCTCCCAAACACAGGAAAGAATTCTGCAAGTTCCTCCCCACCAATGGGAATCTCCAGAAGAAGAAGTCAGATCACTGCTACAAAAATGAGTCATCTAGCAGAATCCAGCATCTACTCAAGAT
>NC_056731.1:862130070-862322570 GCF_019279795.1 Protopterus annectens | reverse complement strand
TGAGAAAACCTCCAAATGATGAATATTAGATAAAGATTTGTACATAGTGTAGAAAAAAGGCAACATTTTACAAGTGTATACTTAGTCTAAGACATTTTGTGAAAGTTTATACATGGTATAGAAAAGCCATTAAATAGTATTTTGAAAGGTCTGCATAGTAATGCAGTCATTGCAGATAGTACGGTAAAGCACAGATTCAGATTATTGTTTTGAGCAAAGGTAGGTGGTGAGCATAATTCAATGTACAGACATAAATTTCATTGGTCTAGTAGCATTGTATATATCCAGACATAATGAGCCAGTAGCATTCTCTACTTCAGTAAGCAGTTTCGTAATAAACACATAAAATAGACATAAAGTTGCAGAAAAGCTCCATCCTTGCATAATTTAGTTTTTTTTTTTTTTTTTTTTTTTTGCTAGTCAGCCGCTGGTGTATTAGACTAAAGACTGATTGAAGAAAGAGTAGAAGTGATTGAAAGTGTGAAGAAGGCAGAGAGTGTGGGGAAAGGAAGAGTCTACAGGTAATGTAAAGAAATTTAACTGAGAGGGAAAGTGGGGGACAGTAGTCAGTTATGGCGAGTGGGTGAGAGTGTAGAGGATAAGAATTGAGAGAGATGAGATGGAAATAGTTGAAGGGTAGGAAGAAGTGAGGAATTATTTTTAAGTACTATACATTTTTAAATACTGTTGTAAACTGAAGTATTCCCTTACTGATTAATTTTTGAATCATATATATGCATATGTATATTTCAAACTTTGATATAGTTTAACTTTTCTTTTGGAGTTTTTCTCCCCAGACCTTTGCTGAAAAGGGGGTCTTGCAAGGCCCAGTCAGACCATCCCAGTAACCAAACATAAATAATAAATAAATATATACAGTATAGTTCTGCTTCCTGCCTTACAGATTGTCGTGTGTGTGTGTGTGTGTGTGTGTGTGTGTGTGTGTGTGTGTGTGTGTGTGTGTGTGTGTGTGTGTCTCTGTGCACATGTGCATGTGTATGTCACAGTCTAATTCAGATTGTATTGATAATGTATGTTTACTTATCTTGGGAAAGTATGATGTTCATCGTGTTTCACTGTTGCAGTCCTAACCAATGGGTTATCCACTCCCGATAGCCTTCGATCAGCCAGAATACCAAAGGTAAGTAAAAATGACGTCGGCTGACGTCGGTTGTAAAGGACGTTAGGGCATCCGATACAAAAGGAGACAGCCGATATCACTGCCTCTGTCTTCCTTGCTGCGGAGCCCGAAGCAGAAGCATTTCTTGCACAAGTGCCGGTTGGCAGTTTACCTTTTGTGTTTCTGACTACGAAGTTGAAGTCATCTACAGCTAAGTACCCTGTTGGGGATCCTCTTTTCTTGCCTTAACGAATGTCAGAAAAGGTTAATAATTGTCTTTCCTGTGAAAAGCAGATTCCCCATAGAGATTTTCATTCCTACTGTATTATTTGTTTAGGCCTTGACCACGACGTTCCTAATTGTGATCTTTGTGCTTCCTTTAATCCACGTACTATTTGTCGTCGGGCTAAGCTTTTAGGTAAGCATTTTGGAGTTTGGCCTCAGTTTGTCGGTATGGCGTCCGCTAGTCTTCAGGCTTCGGATATCCCCAAGAAACATAAGGATAAGGACTGCGACAGTCCTCAGATGATGTTAGGTTGATCATCAGTCATGCGGTAGCCAGTGAGGTGCCTTTGCAGCCCCTGCAGCACGCAGATTTTCAACCACAGGCCTCGGTTGAGACCATTTCTGAGGTCCCCAGGCCTTTGGTGTCTATTTTGCCTTCTGACCTTCTGCCTGTCTTCAGCTGGATCCGGAGCCGTGAAGCTGTGTCCGAGACCTCAGTTCTTCGTTCAGACAGCAAGCTCATACCGACGACTTTGGCTGCAACTTCGGCGGTTGCCAGGCCTCCTGACTCCTTTAGACTTGCAGGTAAATCTTCCAGTTGTAAGCCTGTGAAGAAGCAGGCTCCAGTTTCCTCTTGTTCCCCTCATTCTCAAATGGTTAAAATGGCTGATGACCTTTTGACTCTTATTAGGGGTTCACAGCCTCCTCCATCAAAAAAGTTGTAGGGATGTCTCTCCTGAGGCTTTGTCCTTTTCAGGTTCGGATACTTCTAATATTTCTGTGGATGAAGAAGTTTCTCAAGCTTTCTCTACTTTTGAGGATTCAGATGCAGAGGAGTCCATCCATTCTGCTTCTCCTCCAGAAGATTTCTCTTTTGGTGGTACTTTAAATACTCTCAGGGAACATTTTAAATGGGAAAGTAAGGATTACCCCCTTTCTAAGAAAAGGATTAGGGAGTTTTTGGATTTGCCTCAACATAAGCCTTTGGCTATTCCTCCTGTTTTGGAAATGGTTGATGATGTTTTTCTGGAAAATTCCTTGACTCCAAATTCGGTTCCTCCTGCTCCCAGGAAACCTGACAGGTACTATAAAATTCCTGATTCTCATTTGTTTCTTTTCAGGAATCCATTGGCTGATCCAGAGGTTATTTCTCAAGGCCCTAAAGGAGTTAAGGCCACTGTTACTAAAAATCCTGTTCCTTCTGACAGGGAATCCAGGAACCTAGATAGGTGGGGTAAAAAGGTTTATACCTCTGCCACTCTTGCTATTAAGTCTACTAATTGTCTTTATCATATGCTGAAGTACCAGCAGCACACCTTGGAAGCTATTAAATCTAGGATAGCAGGTGTGCTTCACTTGGTGAAGAGTAAGGATATGCAGGATTTGCTGAATTCTGCCAGTCTAGTCAATAAGCATTCTTTACATTGTGGCTTTGACATTCTAGAAGCCTCCTGTAGGACTACAGTTACTGGCTCTGTTATTAGAAGGCACACTTGGCTCAGGGAACAGCCCCTACCAGAGCCTGTTAAGGCTAAGCTTTAAGATGTACCTTTGCATAAGGACAGTCTTTTTGGCAGCAAAGCAGAGGAAGTGCTCAAGAAGATGGAAGACAAGGCCAAGTCTATGCAGACAGTTAAAGACTTTCTGCAAGTTCAGTCTCCTTGCTTTAGCAGGAATTACCCTTCTAAGAGTTGGACATTCCCTGATACTAGCAGACAGAGCCATTCTAGGACTAGAGGTTACAAATCTTCTAGGGGGCAGGCGGCTACCCCGCAAAGGTCTAAGTGTTGGCAGGCTTCCTCTTCCAAGGCAGGAAGTTCTAAACTGCATCTCAGTCTAAACATTCTCAATGACTCTGTCCAACTTCTGCCTGTTCTTGCCTGCCCGGAGAGTCCTTTAGGGGGAAGATTGGCCCTGTTTACAAATGTTTGGGCCACTATCACGGACGACAAATGGGTACTCAGAACTGTATCCCTAGGGCACAAGTTTTCGTTCCACACCTTTCCAGTACCCAAAGGATTCCCGGACGCTCCTCCAAACCAAAGGGCAGAAGTAGAAAAGCAAATTTTGTCTCTTTTACATCTGGGAGCAATAGAATCAGTTCCTGCTCAGCAGATAGGTCAGGGATTCTATTCCAGACTTTTCCTAGTTCCAAAAAAAGAAGCACCTGGCGTCCTATCCTGGATCTGTCGATCCTGAACACCTTCTTGATAATTCCAAAGTTCAAAATGCTCACTCTGCATCAGTTACTGCCAATGTTAGAAAAGGATTCCTGGCTGGTAACATTGGATCTCAAAGAAGCTTATCTGCACATCCCTATCAGGGAAAGTTGCAGGCAATACCTTCATTTCAGGGTGGGCAAGCAACATTATCAATTCTCTGAGCTGCCTTTTGGCTTATCTACTGCTCCCAGAGTTTTCACAAAGTACCTGACTCCAGTCATTGCTTTTTGCAGGCAAAAGAAAATTTATATTTATCCATACTTGAACGGCTGTCTAATTCAGGCAAATTATCAGGAACAGTTGCTAAAGGATCTAGAATTTGTAAAGACTCTTTTCTCATCACTGGGTTATACTCTCAATGTGGAAAAATCAAAAATGGTGCCATCCAAAGAGATTACATTCCCGGGAGCGAGACTGAACACAGCCGCCCAGATGATATATCTCACCCAGGAGAAGCAGACAACTCTTTCAGTTTACTTCAAGGATTTGGCAAGCCTGTCCCAGCTCCCTGCAAGGAAATACCTGCAAGCTCTGGGATTCATGGCCTCTTGCATTCTCATGATTCCATATGCAAAACTGCATATGAGGAAATTGCAGTGGTACCTCAAGAACATTTGGTGTCAACACACACAGGACCTGGATGTGACAATTCCTCTGATTCCATGTCTGTGGACAGTTTCTTTGGTGGGCAACAGCCTGTCTACAAAACAAAGGCATGCCTTTTCGCCAACCCTCGGCCACTCAAGTTCTTACCAAAGACACATCGGACTACACCTGAGGAGCTCACCTGGATGGCAGATGCATACAGGAAAGTTGGAGTGGCCAGCAGCACATAAATTTAAAGGAATTGATGGCAGTCTGGCAGGCTTTACTAGCTTTCAAGCATCTTCTTTCTCCAGGGACTCTTCTTGTCAGGACAGACAACACCACAGTCATGTGGTACATTAACAAGCAGGGAGGGACTTACCTCCTATGCAGACAGAGCACGAGTCTTTGGTCCTTAGCAGCGTCCCTGGGCCTGCATCTCCTAGCTCAGCTTCTTCCAGGAAGGCTCAATGTTTTGGCAGACCAGTTGAGAAGACAGACCCTGGATCCTCACAAGTGGCAGCTGAACAAAGCAGTTTTTTACAGCATCATTCAATGTTGGGGCACTCCTCAAGTGGATCTCTTCTCCTCTCCAGATAACCATCTTCAACCTCTTTTTTTGCACCAGACAGCATCACAGCAGAGCCTGGAAAGTGGATGCTCTGTCCTTCCCTTGGACGCTGCTGTCAGTTTATGCATTCCCTCCTCTTCTTCCCAGAGTATTATTGAAGATCAGGGACGAACGACCAAGGACTATTTTCATAGCTCCAGACTGGCCCAGATAGCATTGGTATCCACTGCTTCGCAGTCTCTCCCAATTTCCTCCCTGGCATCTTCCTCTAAAACCAGATCTTTTGGTTCAGAAAGGGGAAATCATTCTGCATCTTCATCTTCAATCCCTTCATTTAGCAGCATGGCTCATCATATGACTCCTTCCTTATCTTCTTCCCTTTCCCAGCAAGTGGTTGATGTGCTGAGGGAGGCCAGGAGGCCTAGCACTAGGAAGTCTTATGCTGGAAAATGGGAAAGAGTCTCTCTTTGGATGCAGGCTAGAGGGGAAACTTCTTCTCAGCCTACCCTTCCTCTGATTTTGGAATACCTGGCTGATTTGCTTCAGGGTGGTCTTTCTTTTTCCTCTATCAAGATCCATGCTTCAGCCATTTCTGCTCATTGTTCTTTTGAACAACCCATTTTCTCTCATCCTCTGATGAAAATGTTTCTCAGAGGTGCTTGCAACTTAAAACCTCCCAGTAGGGTGCCTACTCCAGCCTGGGATTCTAATTTCGTTCTAGAGAAACTCACTCTTCATCCTTTTGAGCCAGCTGCCACTGCAGATTTAAAGTTTCTCTCGTGGAAGACTGCCTTCCGCTTGGCTATAACTTCAGCAAGGAGGGTTTTGGAGCTGCATGCTTTGATGGCTGTGGAGCCTTTTATTATTTTCCATGCAGATAGGGACTCTCTGAAAACCAACTCCTCCTTTATGCCTAAGGTGGTTTCTAGCCTGACTCTTAATCAGTCCGTACACCTTCCTACCTTATTTCCTAATCCTCGAAATAGAGGTGAAAGGATCCTACATTCTCTTGTTGTGCATAGACAGCTCAGGTTTTACCTGAACAGGACTAAAGACCTTTGGAAATCAGCACAGCTATTGGTCAGCTTTGTCCCTGGAGCCCAGGCTATTTCTAAGCAAACCATTTCCAAATGGGTTGCTCATTGTATTACTTTTTGTTATTCCTTTCATGGCAAGGTTCCTCCTCAAGGGGTTAGGACCCACTCAACTAGAGCAGCTTCCACTTCTGCAGCCTTTTTAAGGGGTGTCCCTACTAAAGACATTTTGGAAGCTGCCACATGGTCTTCTGTTTATGCTTTCACAAAGCATTATAATTTGCCTTTGTTTTCAAAAGCCAGGGCAGGGTTTGCCACTGCTGTTCTGCAGGGCATTATCTCCAGTCCTTGATTCTGTTGGTTCCTCCTCCCTTTTCTCTAGGCTTTGGTAATCAACCCATTGGTTAGGACTGTAACTGTGAAACACGATGAACATAGTACAGTCGTGTACACTTACCATAAATGTAGATGTTCGAGTGTATTCATTGTTGCAGTCCTGCTTTCCCACCCTCCTTCCCCCTTTTCTCTTTTCCTGAGGTACAGGCTAAATTTAGTTTAAGCCTTGTTTTCTGGGGGCTTCTGACTGTTATGGCAAGAAAGACTGAGGAAGTAACGTCGGCTGCCTCCTTTTGTATCAGACACCCTGACGTCCTTTACAACCGTCGACAGCCGACATAATTTTTACTTACCTTTGGTATTCTGGCGAATCGAGGGCTACCGGGAGCTGGATACCCCATTGGTTAGGACTGCAACAGTAAATACACTCGAACATCTACATTTCTGATAAGTATACAAAACTGTACATTCTATAACAAGTTAAAGTTTGTGCCTGACATAGCAGGGGGACCGTGGCACAATGTGTCTTTTCCCTTCTTCATAGTCACGACAGATGGCATGACTGTGGCGCTGGATTAATTTAAATACTGTATTATTAAGGAGCTCAAGTACTTTAGCAGCTCCCACTGATGGGACCTCAGTTGTATCACATAGATTTTGTCAATGTGAGTCATTCTGCTTGGTGTACTATTATACAAAGACACTGATACTGAAGAATAAATATATTGCTTTCTGTGTAATTCTGCATGGTGTTTTGCTGATTTATTCATTCAACTATGTGACACTGAGCACAGCTTCAGCTTTCTTTGGACATCAGTCATATGGATCTTGTTTGTGGTTTGCTTGATCCATGGTTCTATTCCTATATAATCCAGTATTGTCTATTTTCGTCTGATTCAACGTGTGGGGATCTCAGATCCAGTCGGATCTGACCTTAGCACCTTGTACCAGAGTACTGGATCCAAGAGTGTTGACTGCACCCATACCCACAATTCCTCTCTCCTGCCTGAATTACCCCGGATCTCGTTTGCCACCTGCCAAACCAGACATGTTTGCTAAGACCAACACCTTTTTTTTCACAATAATGAAAATTATTGCTATTTTTCCTCCTCCCTTTGGTGTAGTAGTTAGTTTATACTACTTAGCATTAAAAATTTAGGTAGGTTAGTCAGTAGAGTTTCTTTATAGTAGTGTTCATTGTGTGCACGTTACAAGAACTTTCTGGCACATTTCTTAGTGTTCTTGTAGGTTAATAGCTAAACGTTTACTATAGATATATATATATATATATATATATATAGAGAGAGAGAGAGAGAGAGAGAGAGAGAGAGAGAGAGAGAGAGAGAGAGAGAGAACACACAGAAATATCTAGCATTATTATTATCTTATTATAATATAGATATACTTTTTCTCATATATCTTTTAGAATATGATTAGTGCTGTAAGTTTTGACAATGTTAGTAAGTACTGACAGTCCTTTTTCTGATGACTGAGAATTCCACTGGATTCAAAAAGTGTTCATCATGTGGACACAAGATACCACCCCAAGGCTCACATTCCCTTTGTTTGTACTGCCTAAGACTTTCCCATTTGCAGGACAGCTGCTGTATTTTAGCAGTACCACCAGAGAGACACAAATGTAATGTTTAACAGTGAGAAGCAGGGATTGATCTTTTACTCTTTTTTTTTTTTACTGAAAGCATGAAATGATTTATCAGACTCGCTTTTCCAAGATGCTTATTTTGCCTATAAAAGCAGACTTTGCAAGAAAACTAATGCAAAAAAAGGCTTTATTGTAAGAGAAGAGCAGCAAAACAAAGCCAGAGTTTGACATATGGAAAGCTGGCAAAAGGTAAGACCTTTGGGGGAGGAACTGAACAGACAGGATGGAAACATTTTTAAAAATAGCATTACCTTTTTAATCTGCCATATAACAAGTACTCAGAAGTTTTGATTGCCTTTTATGAAGGAAATGATTGTGCTACTAAGCGTTTGAGAAACTATATACAAGTATTCCATCTGACAGTAACTATTTAGAATACGTCTGTAACAGACATATGAGAGAGAAATGTTTAGTGGGGTTTACAAGAAGAAGATGCTTGCAGCCTTGCTGTTAGTAATGGTACTATAAGAAGAATTGTAGGTAGAGGTAAAATTATAGTTCTTGACAAAAATATTTTAAATAATATGTATGAGCTAATGTAAAACGTGAGACTGATACTCTACCTTATCAGTGAAGAGGTCATCAAATATCTATATTCTATTCCTTACTTGGTTGCCTAGTTAGCTTTCTAGGTACTTTTCCATAGTGAACATTGACAAGAAGTATTAATTTAATGCTCTCATCTTTTCTTGATATTTTTTTACTTCTGAATCTCCCAAGACAATTATTTTATTTTGCTACCTGCATTCTTTCTTTCTCCTGTGTACCTAAAGAAAACCCATCACCACCCCTGGCAGTGGTAGGGAGCATTCTGTAAAGGATTTTATTCTTCTATCCCCCTCTCCTGTTATCCATCTGGCAGTTGGTGCAGAGGACTGAGGAGATGAGCTCTTCATGTGGTGGAAGGCTTGAGTCCAGCCTTTTATTTGTCTGCTGTGTGACCTTGAGCAACTTACTTAACTAGACAATACTTTGGGGGCAGTTGGGAATTTGGGCTCCTGACTGGTCTCTTGGACTGCATGCCTAGTAACTACATTCTCCTCCTTTGTATGCTGATGCTAGTCTCTTTCTCTTCTCCTTTGGCCTTCCACTCCCACCTTGCTGCTTTGCTTTTGCCTATCAATAACTCTGTCACTGATTCTGTCCTTTCCCCCTTCAATCATCTGCCTTTCTTATCATTGTCCTCAATAGTAATTTCACCTCCATAATGAGTCACACTTGCTTCTGCATTTTTGTGTCCTCTGCTGTCCTACTGTGTCAGTCTTCCATACCTTTTGCAAATATATATCCTTTATTAGACTTCACAACCCCTTCTACCCCAGTTTCCTTTGGTTCACAAATGCCCTTGCTTATTAATCCCTCTGTGTCACTGTGGTCAGTACCATATAATCCCAGAGTATAACATTCGGAGGCAGATGTGTTTCTTTTCCATGGCCACAGTAAACTGCACTGTTGCTTGGTAATTACCAGTCTAGGCATAACTTGCCCCACCTCATCCTCTCTGCAGAAAACTGCACTAAGAACTCTGTCTATCCTGGACCCAGACATTACCTTCTGCCTAAATTTGTATGTTTTCAGCCCACAGTAGATGAGGAATGGTATGCTCCAAACTACCACAGGCAGACTAAGATCACCCATTTAAACACCAGCCTTTTCTTGCCAGCCCATCCATTAATCCTATCCTTAAACAGCACCAACCCTCGTGTTACATTCAGCATACTATAAAGGATTTTATTCACTCATCATTTCCTATGTGCATCTAGCAACTTTACATCAGGAAGCTGATGATAGGTTCCCTCCCTTCCCTTCCTTCCTTGGCTGCCCCTCTCTCTTCCTCTTTCTCCAGACCCTGTTATTCTGTCTTCTATAACCTGACTTTCAGATCTTTACCTGACACATACTGCAAGACCCACCCCATTTTTGCATACCCTTTTCTTCCTAAGTGGATATGCTCTGGCATCATGTTCCATCTTTTGTTAGTACCCCTAGCCATATCAGCCCCACAATCACCGATGCCATCGTGCTTATCTTCTTGCCTAAGATTTTGGTGTTGCTGACCACTACTGTGGCCCTGCTATCTTTAATTGTCACATGCTTGCCTCTCTGCCCACATTATCTTTCCCATTGTTTCCGCATTCCCCTACCTTATATACCCTGTTCATCCATTTGTTCCTTCATTTCCCTGATGTTTTCCTTGTTTCCACTTAATCACATTCCCTTCTCTTTCTTTTTTCTGTTCCAGTCCTACATAGTCATTGTATTATACATAGTAACTGCTTTATTTACTTTTTGCTGAATTGGTAAGGTAACTTGATCTGTTGTCCTATTTGTATATTGTTGAATGCAATAAAGATGTGTCTTGAAAATAAAAAAAAACAACTAGCAGATTCAGTATAATAGCCTTTGTGCACTACTCTCTCCATATGTGTGTAATTTACATTTTTAAACTTTTACTCCATAAATTAAATACAAATCAGGATACACATTTAGTTACATAATGCTTCAAATAATTACAGCATGCTTCAAACTTCATATCTTATTTTGTAGATCCTTGTTTACTTATCTCAACCTCTAACATTAGTACCTAACGTTCACTTGGTCATTAAAGACCTTTGCATAGTTTCTGATCATCAGTTTAATTTTAATCAAACTTCATCCATCCATCCATCCATCCACAACCCCTTATCCTCATTTTTGCAATTGGGTTTGGGGTATCATTTCAACAGTGACAATCATCTAGAGCCAAGGTTTACACTGCTGGGTGGCTAGCCCTGCCACTGTAGTTCTTCCACACCACACATTTGTACGCACACTCATCACCTATGGCCAATTTAGAGTACCCAGTCCACCAACTGCATGTCTTTGGAGTGTGGGAGAAAACAAGCACACCTGAAAGAAACCCACATGAACACAGGGAGGACATGCAGACTGTGCACAGAAGGCACCCTAGCTGAGAATCAAACTGGGGAACCTCTTGCTGTGAGGCAACAATGCTATCCGCTGTGGCATAATCAAAGTTCAGTCATGATTTTAATAATGCATGACATAACATCAGTGATACTCCTTGATTTGTCTTCAGTTTGAATTATCTTTTCTTCCCCTCCAGTTCAGCTGTATTTTTGAAGCTTCAGTAATGAGGGCATACTTACCTTTTCCAACAAACATCGTGACATCATTCACTGCACTAGGAGAACATGCCTAATCCTAACCCCTGAGGTTACCAGTTCCCTTCTGTTGATCACACAGTTTAGATACTGTGCCTGATGTTTCTGATGGAAAAGTTTCTTTACTCAATGCCTAAAGCACCAGACTCATCTAATTGTGTCCGCCTGCCAGAGTTCAAGATAAGACCTACACTGGCACTGCCTGTACTTTTTGGAAAAGAGCTTGCAAAACCTCTGTCATAAGTGCCAGCAATTCATCCCAACCATCTGGAGATATAAGATGTAGAAAGTTGTGGCCTACCTTGTCACTCATGAGATGGCACCAATTGAAAAATGCCCAGTACAAGTATTGGCAGATACGGCTGACACACTGCCCTAATTTTTGAAAGAACACCATCAAGGAACTAAAGAACTGGAAAGCAGACATTGGTCTCACCCTGCTGCAGGAAAGTCCATCACTGAGACTGTCTTCCATTCCATATGTGTAACATTCTCATCCTTGACTAGAAATTAGTTGAGTTTATGCCTACCCCCCACCTTTGATAGACATTGTAGGACCTGAGAGAAATGCAGTCTTGACAGTCACCTTAGATGGTTTGTCCTGGGTTGCAGGCATTAATTCCCCCCCCCCCCCGACTGAATGACTATAGCACGTTTTTGACTGACCTTCTCCCAGGGAGTGGTCCCCTGAGTTCCCCTGCTATAACATGAAAATAACACTTGACACTAAGGCCTTTTTTTTCCTCCAGACTTTCTTCTGGATCTAGGAATCAATGATTCAAAGTGAATCCATCAGTTCCCACAATACCATGTTCTATATAGTTTAGACCATGGTGAAACATGCTCTTGGATGCAGGAATGCACACCTTGCGAACATGGCCTGACACTAACACTGGTTGTTAGGTCCACATTTTGCCGTTGGCAGGTAGATGTGTGAGTATCAGTTTGTCATCCCGCACAAGCCCACATTGGCAGTTTTCCAAAGCTTAGAGTCCCCCCATCCTGACTGTCTGTGGTAGGGGATTGGCTAAGCCTCTTGCATCAGGGGAAGCTTAACACCTGTCACAGAAAGTCAGTTGTTCATTCTTTTACTGCCAACTGTAGGGCTCACAGAGTTGAATTTCCTCAGCAGCCTGGATTGGTGGATTATAGCTTCCAAATTCACTTAAGAACCCTTTGTGGAATGTCACTTCCTCTTAATTACTTTTGATTTCTGTGTTATTATAAAATAAACATATATATATATATATATATATATATATATATATATATATATATATATAATGTCCAATTTGAAATTTCGAAACTTTAAAACCTTGAACATCAGAGTCCCGAAGTTCAGATGTTCAAAGTTTTGAAATCTCAAAATTAAAAAAAAAAACATAAAACAATAAAACGTTAACAAGAGAATAGTAAATTTGCCGTTCTACACTATCGGGCAATCTCAATTGTTCAATTTAGAGATTTCAAAACTTCAAACAACTGAACCTCGGGATTGTGATGTTTGAGGTTTTGAAGTTTCGAAATTTCAGAGTGGACCATATATGTGTGTGTGTGCGTGTGTGTGCGTGTGTGTGTGTGTGTGTGTGCGTGTGTGCGTGTGTGTATGTGTGTGTGTGTGCGTGTGTGTGTGTGTGTGTGTGTGTGTGTGTGTGTGTGTGTGTGTGTGTGTGTGTGTGTGTGTCTTTGTGTGTTAAGTTTTTGCTATTTACTATTGCTGTTGATTCCTTTCAGAATTCAAACTTGCAGTTGTGTTGTTTGTATTTTTAATACTGCTTTTAAGCAGTTATGGGGCTTTTCTTAAGTGTTCTATGACTTGTACTGGGAAACTGAAGATTCCGTTTTGTCAACTGAACACTAGGCCTCTTGTTCCTGTTGTTTATACATTTAAACTGTGAAAGTCTGACAGGAACATATTACATTTTTTTTTTACTTTTTTTTCATTTTTGTGATATTTACTACTGGTGTAACACTGCTATAGCCACTTTTACATTTGCATTTTCTTGTGGAGATTTTTTATTTCATTTGTGACACAGGAATCTGGAATTAAATACTTATTTGTGTTGTTTTAAAATGTTCCTGTTTGATTTAAGGGCATATATTTGCTTTTTTGTCACTATTTGGACAAGCAAATTTTACTCTGTACTGTGACTGTGTGAGCTGTTTACTACTCTGTGCATATTGTAGAAAAACGTTATGTACTCACCATAATGTTCCATCTGTGTTGTCCATTTTCATTCTTCCTCAACTCTTGGGTTCGGATCCGATCCTCGGATCCAACTCGTCTGCCTCTACTAGCTCGTGGATCACTGAAAGCTCTCAAGCTCCTCCCTTTCCCATAATGCCCTACTCCCTAACATACCTCAAAACTTCAATGGCGAGAGAAACATACCAGACTCCTTCAACAGACTGCAACTGAAATTAATGGATTGGAAACTGCACAGCTGAATAAACAAGTATAGTTTTTTTTTTTCTAATCTCTGATGGTGCCTTTACTGAAGGTAAAACCGTTTAGAAATTAAACTATACTTGTTTATTCAGCTGTGCTGTTTCCAGTCCGTTCAATTCAGTTGTGGTCTGTTGAAGGAGTCTGGTGTATTTCTTTTGCCATTTGAGTTTCACCTTACATTGGCCAACCTGTGAGTGGTTACTATACCTCAGATCTTCTTTGCAGCCCTTTATATCAGTAGAGCATTGCAAAGGAATAAAAATATCAAGCTAACTAGCAATAAACTGAGAATCAAAGAAAGAAACAAGGTTCCTTCAGCATCTTCGATCCTTCCAAAATAATGACCAGGAGGGGTTGGTAGGAGTCTAGTTGAGGAAAAATGAAAATGAACAACACAGATGGAACGTTATGGCGAGTACATAACTTCTTTATCTGATGTTGACAGAGTCCCGGATATTTCTGAGTATTGTTGAATCAAAGGATGCTCTGCCCCTAGAGACCAGATCTAATTTGTAATGAGCAATAAAAGTATAAGGATTGGCCCAAGTTACAGCTGCACAGAAATCATCTAGAGAAGCTGTAGACAAAAAAGCTGAAGAAGTATCAATAGATCTTGTGGAATGTGCTCTTGGTGGTTTGGGTAACAGCATGCCCAGTTTATTCTAAATAAAAGTAATGCAATCAGTTAACCATTTAGCTAATGTTACTTTTGGAATTGGTTTACCCAATTTTGAATCTGAAAAGGATACTAACAATTGATGTTAAGTTGTCTATCTCGCCTTCATTCTTGCTGTTTGGGTTTGAAGCCGATCCTCGGCTCCGACTCGGCCATCTTCTATAGCTCGAGAGCTGTTTACTGGCTCGAGGTTACCCCTTATCCCATGATGCCTAGCGACAGCTACCCAGATCTCATTTGCCGCTTCAGCTGCGAGGTGTGTCATTTTCTGGCTCAGGCTTGTATATTTCAATTTTTTTGTGTAAAAATATCCTCTTAGACCATTTAAACTAATAGATATTTTACTGTTCTTAGTTTTATTCTATACATGTTGTTGAACTACTTCGTTCTTCTTAGTTTCCCTTTTATTTAGAACTCATTTAAGATAGAGAGTTCTCCCCCCTCCCCCTCTCCCTAGGATAGACGTTTAACTTAGAGGCTTTCCTTTCCTTTTTTTTGCTATCGTTAAAAAAAAAAAAAAAAAAAGACAGAGGTTATATATTTACAGGTGTACTTGTTTAGAGTAGTACTTATTTGTCTGTCTGTGTTTACTTTGTGGTACTTAGTTTTTTGTAGTGGGGTCATGTCTAAGGAAGCTAAAGTATCTGGCTTTAAAAAGTGTGACTCGTTGTCAGAAAATGTCTCTGACAGATGGGCACACTATCTGCGTTTATTGTTTGGGCGCTGTTTACCTGCAGGACTCTTATTCTATTTGCCATGCCTTTAGTCCAGGAGTCCTGCAGGTGCGTAAGAACAAATTGATCCTTAGGGGTCTGTTAAAGCCTCAAGATTCACGGGCAAAGAGTTCCCAGCCAGTGAAATCCCCAAAATCCACTAAACCGTTGGTTCCACCCTCGGAGCCGACTCCTGTACAGGATTTACCGAGTATGTCGGTTCCGATTGGCACCGACAAGACAACCCCTCCGTCGGCTCCATTGGATGTTTCGGAGCCGTCTTGGAGCC
Source organism: Protopterus annectens (assembly GCF_019279795.1). NCBI lineage: Eukaryota > Metazoa > Chordata > Ceratodontiformes > Protopteridae > Protopterus > Protopterus annectens. Next base: position 862,307,523 of record NC_056731.1, on the reverse strand, counting down.
ATAAGAGGCTGAGGTCCCCTTCATTAGAGTCAGTTCATTCGGCTCCTTGATGTCCATTATTGCAAAGTGAACGTAGCCACCATTCATCACGCTCCTCTCGATCCTCTAGGCTGTGGGATCATGATGTGGAGAGAGTAGTGAGTAGGTTGCTAAAATCACAGGCACTAGCAAAATTATTGTCTAGCTCTCCTCAACAGGTATCGGCTCCATCCACCTCTTCTTCTGTTCCTCCTCCAACTCCATTGAGTTCGGAGCCGGAGTTCGTTGGGGTTCAAGTAGTGGAACCGTCGGCTCCAATCACCATCTCTCCGGTTCCGACTTTGGCTCCGATTACCTCGATAGTGCCTTCGATCGAGGAATCTGGACACCAGGGCTCCCTCATCAGCTCTGAGGGGGCGAGTGGCATCAGACCCTTGTCCGACCCCATTCTCTCTCTCAGAGCATCGGAGCAGGTGAGCTCAGCTCCAACATCGGCCTCGGAGCCGTCACCCTCGGCGTGGAGAAAGATTCCTATTTCTTCAGAACCAGAGCTTTCTCTGCCTCAAGGCAGGGACGCCTTTGAAGTCATGTGGAGTGTGCTGTCCTCCAAGATAGCTCCACTACTAGCCCCACCGGCAACGTCCCCCATAGTGTCTGTGCCAACCTCTGCTCCTCCTCCAGACCCCAACCGATGCCCCACGATACCCCATTGGGTGTTTCCACTTCTTCTGAGGCCTCCCCTGATCACTCAGAGGAGCCCCCTCAGAAGAAAAAGTGCAAGAGGAAGCACATTGACTCCCCTGAGTCTGTCACTTCTGATACAGACTTAGATGAATCGGAAGGGTCCCCGAGATCCCCTTCTGAAGATGTTTCCTTTTCGGACATCCTTGAAACGCTTAGGCAGAGGGGGAACTGGACTCCCCTTGCCCCTACCGAGGATGAGTCTGTATTCCTGGATGCTTTCGGTTCCCGACCTTTCACCTCCTGGGTTTCTCCTCCTTTCCACCCACTTATGTCTGTAGTGGCTCGAAAGGCTAGGTCAGCTCCGGACACAGTGGAACCAACTCCGAGGAGACCTGGTAAATTTATTACAGCCCCCCAGGATAAGCAATTCCTTTCTAAAGGTGTGCCCGTTGATGCCATGGTGGTAGCAGCAGCCACCAAAAAAGAGTTAGCTGAGACCTCTTCATCTGTTCATCCCCCTAACAAGGAGTCTAGGACGATGGACAGGTAAGGAAAGCAAATGTTTGCTTCAGCGATGTTCTCCATGAGGTCCCTGAACTATCTATGTCATTTTACTCAACTTCAAAGGCATCTCCTTAAAGAGCTTGGAGATACCCTTCAAGATCCTACAGCTGAGGGAGTACAAGCCAAAGTAGCTTCCCAGCTAGCGACTCTTAATCCTGTAGTTAACTCCTCCATGAGGCTCATTTTCTATGCAGCCGATGGAGCGAGTAGAGCCGTGGGAACGGGTGTGGCCCTCAGGAGGCATGCTTGGATGCAGCTGTGTCACTTTCTAGAACCCTTTCAAGCGTCCTTCACCAATACACCCCTTTGATGGCTCCTTTATCTTTGGGCCACAGGTGAGACACGTTGACTAGGTGTGAGCAAGAAGGCGAGACTCTCTGCTGTGGGAGTCCGTTTTTCCACTCCCTCTAGACCTTACCCCAAGGGTCAGAAGAGTGGGAAGATGTGGTTCCGCAAATCTCAGGGAGCCTTGCCTGACACACGTAGTGATTTGTCCTCCAGAGGCAGAGGGGGAAACAACAATAATAGACGCTGCCCTCATGGCAGAGGGGGTCAGCAGAACCAGGGTAACAGAGAATCCTTCTCTGACAAGTCCTTCCAGCATCCCTGAAGGGTTGCCCAGCTGTTCACCTCTGGAGAGAGTCGGGGGAAGACTTTTGCTGTACCCAAAAGCCTGGCAAAATTTAACAAGAGACAGATGGGTACTGTCCATTATATCCAGAGGTTACAAATTCCCTTCCATCAATCTCCCTTACAGTCAAAGAAGGCCCTTCCAGATGTTCCACCCAATCTGAGGGAGCAAGCAGTAATAGAAGTTTCAAGACTGCTAGAAAAAAGGGCCATTCAGGAAGTCCCCGCAGACCAGCATGGATCCGGAACTTACTCAAGGTTCTTTTTGGTACTAAAAAAGACAGGGGACTGAAGAACGATTCTGGATCTCAGCAGACTAAACAAATCTGTACAAAGAACAAAGTTTCGGATAGTCACGCTACAGTCCATTCTACTCTTCCTGGGTCAGGACAATTGGATGTGCTCGATAGATCTTCAGGATGTGTACTACCATATCAAGATGGGCAGACGCTCCAGGAGATTTCTTCTCTTTCGGGTGGGAGCCAGTCATTACCAGTTCAGAGCTCTGCCGTTTGGTCTCACCACAGCCCCCGGGGTGTTCACCAAATGTATGGCAGTGGTCACGGCTCACCAAAGACGTCAAGGATTCCAGGTGTTTCCATATCTAGATGACGGGCTCCTCACTGCTACCACCAGGCATCAACTCTTACAAGCGCGGGATTATACAATCGCATCTTGCACCCAGCTAGGTATTACAATAAATTTTGAAAAATCTGCCTTGTTGCCCTGTCAATCTATCACTTACATAGGAGCAGAATTAAACACAATGGAAATGTTCGCAAGGTTACCACTGGAAAGAGTGTCCACAATTCGTCAACAAGTGCAAATCCTAATGCAGAGCAAAAGGATCCAAGTCAGGTATGTCCTTCAAACTCTGGGCTCCATGGCAGCTGCCATTCTTCTACTTCCGTTAGCACATTTCCACATGAGAATTGTTCAGTGGCTTCTTTTCACGCAGTGGTCTTTCCAGGAGCTACCAACGTCTCACATGATCCTGATCACGGAGGCATGCAAAAAGCACCTTTCTTGGTGGATGGTCTCCCCACTAGTGACTCAGGGCAGACCTTTCATACAGCCCCCTCCAGTAGCCACAGTGACTACAGACGCCTCCCTGATAGGTTGGGGGGGGGCATTATCTGGGCAGGACAGTCCAAGGCACTTGGCAACCTCACAAGTACCATCTGCACATAAATGTCCTAGAAATGAGAGCCGTGCTTCTAGCATTGCAAGCTCTTCAATACTCTCTTCCTACCGGGACCATTGCAATTCAAACAGACAACATGTCAGTGGTGTGTTACATCAATGAGCAGGGCAGAACCAGATCCTACCCCCTGTGTTGAGAAGCACTCAGATTTTGGCAGTGGGTGATTTCCTCCCAACGTTTTCTGATTGCGACGCACATCCCTGGGAGATCATAGCGGACAGGCTCAGCAGAGTTATCCTCATGCCTCACGAGTGGTCTCTGAATCAGGAAGTTGCGGATCTTATCTTCCGCAAATGGGGACAGCCTTGCTGCGATCCTTTTGCCACTCCTTTCAACAGCAAATGCAAAAACTACTTCTCCCTTCTTCCACTTCCAGGTTACATACCCAGAGACACTCTAGTCCATGAATGGCCTCAGGGACTTCTTTATGCCTTTCCTCCATTTCCCCTGATACCGAAACTCATACAGAAAGCAAAATCGTTGGGTTGCAAGATGATCCTCATTGCCCCCTACTGGCCTTGACAGATATGGTTCCTGTTCCTGCATCCTTATCTTCTCGATCAGCCCTGGACTCTGGACCCGATTCCAGATCTCCTGATTCATCAATCAGGTGGGTTGCATCAATCCCTCCAAACTCTCCAGCTCACAGCTTGGTTGCTCCACTTCCAACCTTAGTCAGGCTTCCCAGCATTTCCCCAGCAGTCCGCGAGATTGTTTCCTCTCATAAGTCTACAACGAGAAAAACGTATGCTAGCAAATGGAAATGTTTTTCTTGTTGGGCAGAGTCTAGGAATGTGGATCCCTTCTCAGCCCCAGTCCACGAAATTCTTGAATTCCTAGCACAACTTTTTCACTCCGGGGCTGCTTCCGCTGCAATTAGGGTACAATTAGCGGCCATTTCTAATTTCCATATCGGTTTGACAAATTCTAACATCATGCCTCATAAGCTCTGTAAAGCTTTTTTGAGAGGAACATCTCTTCTTGGACCTCCAATGAGAGATCCCGCTCCTCCTTGGGACCTCAATTTAGTCCTAACTTCCTTAATTCTGCCTCCTTTTGAACCAGCAGCATCCTGCTCCATCAAGTTTCTGTCTTGGAAGACACACTTTCTGGTTGCTATCACTTCAGCTATGTGTGTCTCAGAACTTCAAGCACTATGTATTTGTCCTCCCTACCTGGTGTTTCACAAGGACAGAGTTGCTCTGAGGACTAATCCTTCATTTCTTCCTAAAGTCTGCTCAGAAAATAATTTAAATCAATCTATAGATCTCCCTGTGTTCTTCCCAAATTATAACAATAAGGCAGAGTACAAGCTTCACCAATTGGACGTTCATAGACAATTGCGTTTTTATCTACATAGAACTAAAGAAATAAGAAAGTCAGACCAATTATTCCTTTCTTATGCCTTAAACAAACAAGGTCTCCCAGTTTCCAAGGTGACCTTATCCAGATGGTTGTCCCACACTATTACATTTATTTACCAGTTACAGAATAAAGAGCTACCAATTAAACTGAAAGGTCATTCTGCTAGGGCATTAGCCACCTCCGTAGCCTTTCAGTCTAGGTTGCCCATGGATTCCATCTGTGCAGCTGCCATGTGGGCAAACCCTCATACCTTTATTTCTCATAAGAAGGTGGATATGGTCTCCTGGAGCAGAGCTGACTTTGGTTCCACTGTTCTGAAGAGTCTGTTTCACTGAGCCATCCAGGATGTTAGGTGCTAGGGACTCTGTCCCAAACAGCAAGAATGAAGGCGAGATAGACAACTTAACATTAAGAAGTTATGTACCTACCATAACGTTCCATGTTAGTTGTCTTCATCTCGTCTTCTTTCTTGTGTCCCTCCCTCCATCCCCCATTGTAGTGGATCGAGAGGAGTCCTTTTTCACTGGCTGAGTATTCTTTTATTGTTATTCTTCTGGCTAGGTCTTCCTAACCTATTCTAGATATTAGGATGCATGGAACAACCAGTTTTTGATAACTGGTTTCTCTCATATTATGTCTGGATTAGCTATTTCAAATGAGATCTGGGTAGCTGTCTCTAGGCATCATGGGATAAGGGGTAGCCTCAAGCCAGTAAACAGCTCTCGAGCTACAGAAGATGGCTGAGTCGGAGCCGAGGATCAGCTCCGAACCCAAACAGCAAGAAAGAAGGCGAGATGAAGACAACTAACATGGAATGTTATGGTAGGTACATAACTTCTTATTCTGTTTTCCTAAACTCTTTTGCTCTATGCAAGTAAAAACTTAATTGTCTGGGAACATCCAATAGATGCAACATATACTCTACTTTACTGGAAAAATTTGGAAACAATATTGATAAGTTGATGGTTTGATTCATATTAGATTCTGACTCCACCTTAGGAAGAAAGGAAGGGTTGGTTCTTAAGGATGCTCTATATTTATGGAAAATCAAGTAAGGGGCCTTAGAAGACAAGGCCTGTAATTCAGAAACCCTGCTGTCAGAGGTAATTGCTACAAAAAATATAGATCTGATGTTGTCAGTTTTCATTCATTTCTCAACAGTTAAGTTTGGATCCAACCTTTTGATCTGACTTGGCTGTTACTATAGCTCATGGTAACCATAAAGCTCTTGAGCTTCTCTCTTACCAATAATACACCAAGCCCTAATATACCTCAGATCTTGTTTGCCACTTTCGTGAAATAGACGTGGTCATCTAAGCTCAAGAGTTATTTTCAAGATAAGTGATTTTTCTTGTTTCATAATACCTATATTTTTCCATTTTTATATATTTCTTACATTTGGTGTATTTTTTATATATACCATTGATGGTATTCTACTTTCTTGTTTTCTTTTTTCTATTAAAATTTTTACACAGTTTAGTGTAGCCTTGCATACCATTGTTGGTACTTTTTCCTCCCTTACCTTTTATTTATTTGCAAAAACAACCTCTTATCTGTTGTAAAGATGTCAGAAAAAAGCCCTTTGATGTTTAAAAAATGCCAAAAATGTGGTCATAAGCTTCCTCTCTCAGATGCACATAATTTATGTGTATATTACCTGGGCCCAGACCACTTAAACATAGACTGCTCGATATGTAAAAACTTTAATCCGTGAGCACTATAGTGGATCACAAAAACAAACTGATTTTAAAAATTTTGTTACCTTCTGCTTTTTCGGAAGACATTATTGGGGCTTAACCCCACCAAAACTATTCATAAGGAGACTTCTAAAAAGTCCCTGAAACCGCCTGAATCTTCTGCTCTGTCACTGATGGAACCTCCCAAGGAGAAGCACAAGACAGATCTGAAGGCTTTTGTCTTGAAGATGGTTACATAATCTCCAAAAACAAACTTCTTCAGATCTGAGTACATTGGATCCGAGGCTTCTCCCAAAGACTCGTTAATCACCAAGCACTGACCCAGTGCCATCTATGGTCCTATCCCTATTTATGGAAAGATAGCATTCAAAATCTCCTTCATTAGCCTTGTCTCATTCTTCCAGGAGTCTGGCCAAAGCCGAACTTGATGGGTGTTCTCCAGGCTCCTACCCCTTTGGGTTAGGAAGCCTAGGTGTGCTCTACCCCTCCATTATCTGCTCCTTCTCAGATCTGTCTGTCTGTTTTGGAGCCCTTCAAACTGAGTTTGGCAAGACCATCTGGGTCGTAACTGAGGACATTTTTATCCTCTGTTCTGAGGACTTGTGTGAGTGCTCTGACTCTGATGAGTTTGGAGCCAGATGACTCTCTTGAGTTGTAGCTTCCCTGCCAGATTTGAGGTGTTAGAGCCAACTCCAAAGTTGTCTGAGCCATCTTTGCCTCTCACAGCCTTAACATTGGGCAGCTCAGTAATGATCTCCACCTCGGGTAGAATGCCTACAGAGCAGACTGAGCTGATGGGGCAGGTCCGTTTCTCAGCTCCGTTGGCTTACTTCTCCCTAGGACATTCTACTTTTGAGGTGGGAGAGAGTTTTCTCTGCTTCAGTAGGATGGGCAGTCTGTCTCCCCTTGCATCTCCCCTCAGGATCTCATGTGTCTCTGTACTTCAAGCCTCAACATTCATCTGTATAGGGAAAGCCACCCCTAACTCTCCAGGCTACCTAGCAGAGTATCACCATCTCTTCCGATACTTCTCCAGAGCATCACACTGAAGAAGTACCTCAGAAGAGAAAGTGCAAAAGAAGGCATTTAGATTCCCCACATGTGTCTATCACTGGAGGTGCCAGTTTTGACAAAGGGGAATGATCCCCAAGATCACCACCTGAAGATGTCTCATTTGGAGACATCCTAGAGATTCCTAAACAAATGGGTGGTTGGTCCTCTGACAATCCTTCTCTGGAGGACTCTGTATTCCTGAGGCATTTGGATCTCGCCCGTCTACCTTCTGGGTAACTCCACCTGCTGATGAGCTCATTGAGTTGATATCTAAGTGGGCATGGCAGGAGCCTGACTCAGTTGAACCTATCCCCAAGAGACCAGATCAGATTCTGGCACCACCTACAGGAAGGAAGTTTTGGAGTAAGGGAGTGCCTGTGGATGCTATGTTCATGGCCACAGTCACTAAAAAGGAACTTGCGGAACAGAGTGGCCATTTCCCCTAACAGGGAGTCTAGGACTTTGGACAGGTTTGGGAAGCATGTGTATGCTTCAGTGACCTTTGCCCTTAGGTCATTGAACGACTTGGCCCACTTTACAAGACTTCAGAGGGACTTGATTAAGGAACTATCAAAATCCCTTTCCGGGACCACTACTGCTGAGACTCAGACTTCTGTGGCCTCACAGTTGGCAACTCTTCAGTCCATCTTAAATTCATCTTTGAGGCTTATTTCTCATGCAGCTGAGGGTAAATAAAGGGCAACAGGTACATGCATTTCCATTATGTGACGTAGCGGAGCCCTTCAAGTCCTCTTTCGTCAATGCTTCTTTTGATGGAACCTCCTTTTTGGTCCCAAAATGAAGGGCATGCTCTCCAGGTGTTAGCAGGATGGAAATACCCTCTCTGTAGTGGAGTGCGTTTTTCAACCCCTCAAAGGACCTTTTCTAGGAAGCAGCGAGGAGGACAAAAAATGTGGTTCAAAAAAATCCCAGGTTCCTTTCCAAGATCCACGTGCAGATAATTTCCCCAGAGCCAGAAGTGGAACTGAAATGGAAGACTCCACCCATGTGGCAGAGGTTGCCTGCAAAACCAAGAGTCTAGAGATTCCTCCTCTGACAGATGCTATCAGCGCTCCTGAAAGGAGGCCATGATTGCCCCCCCTGGAGGCAATCGGGAGGCATTTATCTCTACACCAGAGAGCCTGGCTAGACATCACAAAAGATTTGAGGATGCCAGAGATTATTTCTAGAGGTTATAGAATTCCGTTTCCTCTTCCACTTCCATCCTCATGTAATTTTCTCAGTGTTCTACCCAATCAGGGGAGAGCAGCAGCACTAGGAATACAATGGCTGCTTGAAAAAAAAAATCATCCAAGAGGTCCCACCAGATCAGATAGAATCTGGAACCCACTCAAGATTCATTTTAGTGCCAAAGAAAACAGGGAACTAGAGACCAATTTTGGATCTCAGCAACTTGAACAAATCAGTTTGACACGCACAGTTTCAGATGGTCATGGTTCAGTACATTTTGCCCTTTTTGGGCAAGGATGACTGGATGTGCTCCACAGAAATTCAGGACCCGTACTATCACATAAAAATGAACAGACAGTCCAGAAGGTACTTACCCTTCTGGCTGGGAGCCAGTCATTACCAGTTCAGAGTTCTGCCCTGTGATCTCACCACAGCCCTCAGGGTATTCACCAAATCCATGGCAGTCATAGCAGCTCACTTGAGACTGCAGGTATTTCGGGTGTTTCCGTATCTAGATGACTGGCTCATTATCACCCCAACTAGACATTTACTCATAGGAGTGAGAGATCAGGTACTCCAATCTTGCTCCCTTCTGGGAAGTACCATAAATTACAGCAAATATCAGTTAGAACTTTCTCACGTACTGGAGTTTATAGGAACAGTCTTCAACACTGTATCAGTAACAGCTTCTCGCCGTCTTGCAGGAGTACAGACTAGCAGATTCCAGGTCAAGAAGATAATTCACAGTACAACAGTTTCAGCATGACTGATTCTACAAGCTCTAGGATCAATGTCAGTAACCATAATTAGTTCCTGTAGCGAGATTCCACATGATTATTCAATGAATGATAGCAACTCAATGGTCGATTCTTTATAAACACGTCAGTCCAAATAAAAATTACTCAAGCATGCGAAAGGTATCTTTGGTAGTGGATTCGATTAGATCAAGTTCTTCAAGGCCATCCTTTCATTCTCCCTCAGTCCAAGGCCATAGTGACCACAGACATATCCCAGATTGGGTGGGGGAGCAATTCCTGCGGAAAACAGTCCAAGGGGCGTGGTCCCCCGAAGAGGCCAACACACTTATCAATGTCCTAGAAATGAGAGCAGTGCTCTTGGTATTGCAAGCATTCCAAGACTCTCTCCCTTCAGGGGCAATTGCAGTTCAGACAGATAATATGTCGGTAGTCTGGTATGTAAACAAACAAGGAGAAACCAGGTCTTACCCTTTGTATCGAGAAGCCCTCAGAGTATAGTAATGGGCAATCTCTTCCAACCACTTTCTTATAACAATGCCCATCCCAGGGAAGTCCAGCTTGACAACAGACAAGCTGAGCAGGTCCATTCTACTACCTCATGAGTGATACCTCAACAAGAAAGTGGCAAAAATGATTCTCTGTCAATGGGGACAGTCTTGCTGCGTTCTTTTTGTTTCTCCCCTAAACAACAAGTGCAGCAGCTTCTTTGCCCTGATCTCCCCATCGGGGGAATCAGTGAGGGACACTATGCTCCACAATTGCCCCCCATCTCTTCTTTGTTCATCCTCTGACTCCTTTGATTCCCAAATTTCTGCAGAAAGCTGCCAGGTTGAAGAGTAAAGTCATCCTCTTTGCACCTTACTGGCCTCGACAGGTTTGGTTCCCATTTCTTTGGCCTCATCTATTTTACCCACCTTGGATTCTGGATCCGATTCCAGACCTCCTGTCTCACCTGACAGACGTGGTTCATCAGGACATCTCAAACCCCATGCTAACAGTGTGGTTTCTCCACTTCCTTTAATATCCAGGCAACATATGCTCTCTTCCCCTGTCCCTCATATACTTTTATCCTCCTATAAAGCTTATATGAGGAACCTTTACAGAAGTAAATGGAAGAGGTTTGTTTTTTGGCGTATAAGAGATATATTGACCCTTTTTCAGCCCCTGTACAAGGTGTTCTTGAATTTTTGGCAACAAATTTCAATGAAGGAGTTCAGTTGGCAGTAATCTCTAACTTTCATATTGCATTTGAGGATTCTTCTTTGGCTTCATCTAAGGTTTGTAAAGCTTTTTTGAGGGGCACTCTTCTGCTGACATCTCCCTATAAAGATCCTACTCCACCATGGGATTTAAATTTGGTACTGCAGGCCCTAATTCATTCCCCCCTTTGAACCAGCAGAAAAATGTGATCTTAAATTCCTGACCTGGAAAACTATCTTTCTAATAGCCAATGTTAAGTTGTCATTCTCGCCTTCATTCTTGCTGGATGGGTTCGGAGCCGATCCTCGGCTCCAACTCGGCCTATACTATAGCTCGAGAGCTATTTTTACCGGCTCGAGGCAGCCCTATATCCCGCAATACCATGCGCTAACTCCCCAGATCGCTGCGAGGTAGTCTGTTTTTACTGGCTCTGGTCAGTAAGTGCTTTTTTATATATATATTCAGTCTCAGTAGTTTTTTTCCAGTTAGTTACCCTTCTTAGGTCCCTTCTAACTGCCTTACCTTTTCGGTAGCCCTTTTTCCCCTTCTTTAGTTAGTTTTTTATCTTGGGCCTACGGGCTTTTCCTTAGTTTTTTCCCCACCTCTTTCAGTGTGTGTGTGGGTTTTTAGTCAGTTCCCTTTAACTTAAATAAGTGTGTGCGTGTGGACTGACTGTGTTCCTTTTCTTTTTTGTCAGGATGTTAAAGGACCCTAAGGTTTCGGGATTCAAGAAGTGTGACTCGTGCTGTCAGAAGATGTCTCTGACAGACGGTCACACTTCTTGTGTCTATTGCTTGGGGCCTTTACACCTGCAGGACTCTTGTTCCGTTTGTCACGGATTTAGTTCGAGTCCTGCAGGAAAGGCGTAACAAGCTCATCCTAAGGGGCTTGTTAAAGCCTGATGACTCCCCATCCAAGTCTGGCTCGGGGAAGTCGTCAAAAACCGCCAAACCCTCGGCTCCAGCTTCTGAGCCGAGGGCTGGCGTTATCGAGACGGCTCTGACCTCGGTTCCGTCTGGCTCCGAGGCGAGCAAAGTGGTTTCCGCTCCGAAACCATTATCAGAGCCGACCCCAGCGCGCAAGCGCTCTAGGTCCCCTTCGCTAGAGTCAGTCAGATCGGCTCCGAGGTCCCCTCTCCTATCGGAGTGGAGTCATAGGACTCATTCATCGAGGTCATCCAGGCTCTCCGACCACGATATCGAGAGGGTGGTCAGTAGACTCATAAAATCTCAGGTGCTCGCCCAAATGCTCCAGAGCCCATCTCACCAGACTGTGGCTCCTTCGATACAGTTATCCATTCCTCCTCCGACTCATATCTCGAGTTCGGAGCCAGAGTTTGTCGGAACCATGACCTTGCCCACGTCGGAGCTGATACTTCCTCCTTCGGCTCCGGTGTCGGCGGCTCCGACCTCTTCATTGGTTCCATCCGTGGAGAGGTCCGGGCGCCGAGACTCCATTGTCGGCTCCGAGGGGGCGAGTGGCATCGGACCCTTGTCTGACCCCGCTCTCCCTCTCGGAGCTTCGGCTCTGGTTAGTTCGGCCCCGACATCATTCTCGGAGCCTTCTTTGTTAGTTCCGAGGGCGGTTCCGGTCTCTTCGGAGCCGGGGCTACCCTTGGTATCTGATGGGGGAGCCTTCGAGGTGATGAGGAGTGTGCTGGACCCAGTGTCCACTCCAAGGTTAAGTTCTGCGGCTCCTCCCTCTGTAGTGCCTGTTACGGTCTCTGGCCATCCTCTTACACCTGACAGCAGAGATCCAAAGCGTAGGGTACCCACCTTGGGTGTCTCCTCCTCTTCCGAGGGCTCCCCTGAAGTTTCAGGGGAACCCTCAAGGAAAAGAAAGTGCAAGAGGAAGCACATAGACTCCCCGGAGTCTGTCACGTCGGACACCGTCTTGGATGAGTCGGAAGGTTCCCCTAGATCCCCCTCTGAGGATGTCTCCTTTTCAGACATCCTGGAAATCCTAAGACAGAGGGGGAATTGGTCCACTCTCAAACCTTCCGAGGACGAGTCGGTTTATCTTGACGCCTTTGGATCTCGCCCTTCCACCTCTTGGGTGTCTCCCCCTTTCGACCCACTAATGGAGGTAGTGGCTAGAAAGGCGTGAGCAGCTCCTGATTCAATGGAACCTACCCCTAGGAGGCCTTCAAAATTTATTTCTGCACCAGATGACAAATCCTTTCTCACCAAAGGTGTTTCAGTTGATGCTATGGTGGTAGCAGCAGACACTAAGAAGGAATTGGCTGATCCTTCTATATCTGTTCATCCTCCTAACAAAGAGTCCAGGACCATGGACAGGTACGGAAAGCGGACCTTTGCTTCAGCGACCTTTTCTATGCGATCGCTGAACTATTTATGTCATTTCACCCGCCTTCAGAGAGACTTGCTCAAAGAGCTGGGTGAAACGGTACAGGATCCTTCTGCTACGGGGTTTAAGGACAAAATAAACTCTCAGCTGGCTACCCTGAACTCCATTGTTAACTCCTCCATGCGGCTTCTCTCTTATGCAGCCGATGGAGTGAGTAGGGCCGTTGGCACAGGCGTTGCGTTGAGATGTCACGCTTGGATGCGGCTCTGTAACTTTGCCAATCCCTTCAAGGCGTCCTTCACCAACACCCCCTTTGACGGTTCGGAATTGTTTGGACCTCAGGTGAAGAATACCCTTACCAGATGCGAGCAAGATGGTAAGACTCTCTCTGCCGTGGGAGTCCGTTTTTCCACGCCTTCTAGACCTTATCGTAAGGGACAGAAGGGAGGAAAGATGTGGTTCCGCAAACCTCAGGGAGTCGCGCCTGCCACACGTGGTGAATTTCCCCCTAGAGGCAGAGGGGGAAATAATAACTGACGCTGCCCCAGGGGCAGAGGGGGTCCTCAGAACCAGGGCTCTAGGGGATCTTTTCCTGACCAACCCTTTCAGCATCCCTTCGGAGGCAGTCGGGGGAAGATTATCTCTGTACCCGGAAGCCTGGCAATCCCTCTCCCAAGACACATGGGTACAGAAGGTCATATCTGAGGGTTACAAAATCCCTTTCACTTCCCCTCCGGTACAACCGCCAAAACCCCTACCAGACATACCACCCGCACAAAGGGGTCAGGCTCAGCTAGAAATAAAAAAGCTGTTAGAAAAAAAGAGTCATCCAGGCAGTCCCAGCAGATCAGCTAGGATCCGGAATCTACTCCAGATTCTTTTTGGTACCAAAAAAGACAGGAGAATGGAGACCCATTTTGGACCTCAGCAGGTTAAACAACTCTGTAATAAAGACAAAATTTCGGATGGTAACACTGCAGTCCATTCTACCCTTTTTGGGCAGAGACAACTGGATGTGCTCGTTAGACTTCCAGGACGCGTACTACCATATAAAGATACACAGGCGCTCCAGGAGGTTTCTTCGCTTCCGGCTGGGAGTCAGTCATTTTCAATTCAGAGCCCTTGCCCTTTGGTCTCACCACAGCCCCCCAGGTGTTCACCAAATGTTTGGAAGTGGTCACGGCTCACCTGAGACAGAAAGGATTCCAGGTGTTGCCATACTTAGACGACTGGCTCATTTCCGCTACCACCAAACAGGATCTCATAATGGCCAGGGATTACATTATTCAACTTTGCAACAGTCTGGGTATTTCTATAAATTTTGCAAAGTCCTCCTTGTCGCCTTGTCAATGTATAAACTTTATAGGTGCCGTATTAAACACCACAGAAATGTCTGCAACCTTACCACCTCAGAGAGTGACATGCATAAGGCGGAATGTTCAGCCCCTGTTTCAGCCCAACAGAGTCCAAGTCAAGCTAGTATTGAAAGTGTTGGGCCTCATGGCGGCGGCGATTTTTCTACTTCCATTAGCCCGCTTCCACTTGAGGCTCCTTCAGTGGATGCTGTTTTCTCAGTGGTCCTTTCAACAGCTACCAATGACCCACAACATTTTGATAACCCCATCTTGCAAGAAACATCTCTCCTGGTGGATGGTTTCCCCTCAGCTTTTTTCAGGGCAGACCCTTTGTTCTCCCCCCTCCAGTTGCCACTGTCACAATGGATGCCTCCCTGATCGGGTGGGGGGGGGGCATTATCAGGGCAGGACGGTCCAGGGCACTTGGCAACAATCAGAATGCCACCTGCACATAAATGTCCTGGAGATGAGGGCAGTGCTTTTGACGTTGCAAGCCCTTCAGAGCTCTCTTCCCACGGGGACTATAGCAATTCAAACGGACAATATGTCTGTGGTGTGGTACATAAACAAGCAGGGCGGAACAAGGTCCTACCCCCTCTGTCGAGAAGCACTCAGACTTTGGCAATGGGCGATTTCATCTCAATGATTTCTGATAGCAACGCACATCCCCGGGAAGTCCAACGTCATAGCAGACAGATTGAGCAGAACTATCCTCATGCCTCACGAGTGGTCTCTAAATCAAGCAGTAGCAGACGGAATTTTTCGGAAATGGGGCCAGCCTTGCTGCGACCTTTTCGCAACTCCCCAAAACAGCAAGTGCCTCGACTTCTTCACACTTTTTCCTCTGCCAGGCCAACCCCTCAGAGACGCTCTTGTTCATGTTTGGCCCCGGGGTCTTCTTTATGCCTTTCCTCCCTTTCCATTGATCCCGCAATTAATTCAGAAAGCAACCGCATTGAGATCCAAAATGATCCTCATTGCCCCATTTTGGCCTCGACAAGTTTGGTTCCCGTTCCTGCACAAATACCTACTGGAACAGCCTTGGCATCTGGAACCCCTTCCGGATCTGTTGACCCACCTCACGGGCAAGCTGCATCAGTCTCTACATTCCATCAACCTCACAGCTTGGTTGCTCCACTTCCAGCCATAGCCAGGCTTCCCCTTATTTCTCCTCCTGTTCGTGATATCATTCTGGGTTCCCATAAGTCCAATACTAGGAAGACTTATGCGAGTAAATGGAAGCGTTTTTCACACTGGGCACAAACTAGGTCCTTAGATCCTTTTCATGCACCCATTCATGAGGTTCTAGACTTTCTGGCGGAGCTCTTTCATTCAGGGTCATCATCGGCCACTATCAGGGTACAATTAGCGGCCATTGCTAATTTTCATGTTGGACTCTTAGAAGCAAATATTATGTCCCACAAACTCTGTAAAGCCTTTCTCAAGGGCATCTTTTTGCTCAGATCTCCAGTCAAAGATCCACCCCCACAATGGGACTTGAATTTAGTTCTAACCTCACTAATTCTGCCCCCTTTTGAACCTGCAGCTTCTTGCTCCCTCAAACTTCTTTCTTGGAAAACGCTGTTTTTAGTAGCTATAACATCTGCCAGAAGGGTATCAGAACTTCAAGCCTTATCTGTCCGTCCTCCTTATTTGGTTTTTCATAAAGACAGTGTAACTCTCAGAACAAACCCTTCCTTCCTACCAAAAGTGTTATCGGAAGCAAATCTAAACCACTCCATTGATTTGCCTGTCTTTTTCCCAGACTGTACCAACAGGGCTGAACAAAAATTACATTCATTAGATGTTCATTGCCAATTACGGTATTACCTAGACAGGACGAAACAATTCAGAAAGTCAGACCAACTCTTTCTCTCTTATGCTGCAGGCAAGAAAGGGCGTCCGGTATCGAAGGTTACTCTTTCCAGATGGCTGACATCTATTATTACCTTGGTCTATGGGTTGAGACATAGGCAACTTCCCTCTAGGCCTAAGGCTCATTCAACCAGGGCACTATCAACTTCAACGGCGTTTCAAGCAAGGTTACCACTAGATGCCATTTGTGCAGCAGCTACATGGGCATCCAAACATACCTTTATTGCCCATTACAAGCTTGATTTAGCCTCCAGAAATAGAGCTGATTTTGGTTCCACTGTACTCAGGATTCTGTTCCATTGAGCCACCCAGGACTAAGATGCTAGGGACGCTGTCCCATCCAGCAAGAATGAAGGCGAGAATGACAACTTAACATTAAGAAGTTATGTCTTACCATAACGTTCCATGTTAGTTGTCTTCTTCTCGCCTTCTTTCTTGCATCCCTCCCTCCTGCCCCCTAGCCTGGATAGACTCGAGGTTCTGAGTCCTTCCATTTCTGGAGATACAATATGTTGCGTCTTTTTCCTTGTATCCTTAGTGTTACTAGCAGGTAATCTGTACTCGTAAAAGAGGATTATAATATTATTATTATAATATTCTTATTTATACTATGTCTTAGCTTCCAAACGAGATCTGGGGAGTTAGCACATGGTATTGTGGGATATAGAGCTGCCTCGAGCTGGTAAAAATAGCTCTCGAGCTATAGTATAGGCCGAGTCGAACCCATCCAGCAAGAAAGAAGGCGAGAAGAAGACAACTAACATGGAACGTTATGGTAAGACATAACTTCTTATTACCTCTGCTAGAATAATTTCAGAACTTCGAACATTGCCTTCTAAACCTCCCTACTTGATTTTCATAGGGATAGAGTAACATTATGAAACAACCCTTCTTTCCTTACTAAGGTGGTGTCAGAATCCATCATCAACCAATCCATTAATCTGCCTGTCTTCTTTCCTAAATTTGAAAACAAAGGAAAATACATGTTGCATTTGTTATATGTTCGTAGACAGTTACATTTCTACTTACATAGGACAAAAGTTAGAAAATCTGATCAACTATTTGTCCCCTTTGTGGATTCCAAATTAGGTAAATCAGTTACAAAGGTAAATTTAGCAAGATGGCTTACCAACTGTATATCTTTTGTCTACAATAAATTGGATATCTCATTACCAAAACCTTTAAGAGCCCACTCAATTAGATCCATGGCAAGTTCGTTATTGTTTTTATCTAGGTATTCCATGTACGACATATATACAGCTGCAACTTGTGCTAATCCTCACACCTTTGTTATTCATTAAAAACTAGGTCTGGTCTCAAGGGGAAAAGCAGCCTTTGGCTCAACCATACTCAAGAATACCCTTCCTTAGATACACCCAGGTTTTCAGGTAGCTAGGGAATCTGTCCCAACTGTTGAGGGATGAATGAAAATTGACAACATCAGATAAAGAAGTTATGTACTCACCATAACTTTTTATCTGTGTTGTCCATTTTCATTCTTCCTCAGCTCCCCTCCCATCACCCCCCAACCATTTAACAAATGATTTCTGAAAGAACAAGAGTTTATAAGGACAGCTGTGTACTTCTGTTGACCTCCAGATAATGGCTTTCTATAAATAGAAATGTATAGTAATATTTCTTGGTTATTCTAGTCTAGCAAACAAGATCTGAGGTATGTTAGGGCTTGGTGCATTATGGATAAGGGAGCGCTCGAGAGCTTTATGGTTACCATGAACTATAGTAACCGCCAAGTCAGATCCGAAGGTGAGAGCTGAACCGAACTGTTGAGGAAGAATGCAAATGGACAACATAGATGGAACATTATGGTGAGTACATCACATCTTTTCTTCCAAGTTAAATACTTTAGTTCAGTCTTAGCTGAAGGCTCAAATGGAGACTGCATTAGGGCTTGCAATACTACATTTAAATTCCAAGGAGAAGTAGGATCTTTGATAGGCAGTCTTAGGGGAAGTGTATCTCTTAGAAGTTTGGAAGATGCTAGAGATGAATTATCTATTCCAACATGAAAGTTAGAAATGTCTGCTACTTGTGCTTTAATGATAGAAGAGCTAGCTTCTTCATTGAAGACTGATGCTAGAAATTTCAGAATCTTAGAGAAAGGCGCAGAGATGAGATCTAGTCGATTTTGTTGTGCCCAAAATACAAATCTTTTCCATTTACTTCTGTAAAGTTTTCTGGTGAAGCTTTGTGAGATTGTAAAAGAATATGATGAACCGGAGAGGAGAGCCTGGGCTATCTAGCAATCAAAGAAAGTGAAGAAACCATGCGGTCAGTTTTAGGCCCAGAATGTCTGGATGAAACGAGTCTGTCAGGTGAGGCAGAAGGTATGGAGTTGGATCCAGAATTCAAGGGGGACGAAGATGCTTTCTGAAGAAATTTGAGGATTACACGTAACAGGGGGTAGGCATAAAGGAGACTGGGAGGCCAGTTGTGAAGTAGAACATCTCTCAATGACTTGCCCAGTGGGGGGATGAAGGCAAAGAACCTGCTGCACTTGTTGTTAAGAGGGGATGCGAAAAAGTCACAGTAGGGTTGACCCCACTGACGGAAAATCCACTCTGCCACCTTCATATTGAGAGACCCCTCATGAGACATCAAAATGGACCTAGTTAACTTGCCTGCAATCACATTGGTCTTCCCTGGAATCTGCGTTGCTATCAGAAATCCATTGGATGAGAATGCTCATTGCCACACTCTTAAAGCTTCTCAACACAGGGCATGCATTTGGTTTTCCCTTGTTTATTGATGTACCAGACCACCAACATATTGTATGTTTGAATCGCAATAGTCCCAGTGGGGAGAGAGTCTTTTAAGGCTTGTAATGGTAGGGGGACAGCTCTCATCTCCAGGACACTGATGTGCATGTTGGCCTCTTTGAGGGACCATGTTTCTTGGACTGTCCTGCCAAAGAAATGCTCCCCAAACCCGATCTGGGAGGCATCTGTGGTCACAATGAACTTCAGTTGGGGAAAAACAAACAGAGACATTCCTGCACTTGACTTGATTGTATCCACCATAGGAGATATTTTTTGCAAGCTTGAGATGTCTTTAACTGACTGGACAGAGGATGGTAAAGAATGGACCATAGAATAACTAATGTCCATTGAAGTATTCTCATGTGGTACCTTGACAGTGGTACTAGGATGATTGCCGCTGACATGGACCCAAAATCTTAAAGGATTAATCGGGCTGAGATAGAAGAGTTTGGGATAATTTCCCTGACCTGGAAATGAATAGTGTGAACTCTTGCCAAAGGGAGAGATGCTGTTTGTGTGATCATGTTGAAAGAAGCAGCTACGAATTCTAATGTCTGAGTTGGTTCCAGATGAGATTTGTTGTAATTGATTGAAATACCCAGATGGGAGCATATCTGAAGTACATAATCCCGGGCTTGTATCAGTTGGTGTTTGGTCAGAGTGGTGATGAGCCAGTAGTTTAGATATGGAAACACTTGGAATCCTTGCAGTCTCAAGTGAGCTGTCACTACTGCCATACACTTGGTGAACACACTGGTGGTAAGACCAAAGGGCAAAGCTCTGAACTGGTAATGACTGGCTCACAGCCGGAAGTCCAGATAGCTCCTGGAAAGTCTGATCATTTTGATGTGATAGTATACATTCTGAAGATCTATCAGGCACATCCAATCATCCTGATGCAGAAAAGGTAGAATGAACTGAACAATGGTCATCTGGAACTTTGTGTACCAAACTGACTTGTTCAGATTGCTGAGATCCAAAATTTGTCTCCAGTCCCCTCCTTTCTTTGCCACTAAGAAGAATCTTGAGTAAGTTCCAGACTCTCTTTGGTCTGGGGAGACATCTTGGATGACTCTTTTTTTCTAACAGCTTGTATTTCTAGTGCTGCTGCCTCCCTCTGACTCGGAGGAACATCGGGGATATTCTTTGTAACTAGAGGAGATGGAAGGGAAAATGGTATAATATAACATCTGGATATTATACTCTGCACACATGAATCTTTTGTAATTTTTAACCAGGCCCTCTGGTGCAGGGATAGATGACCCCTGACTGCCTCCAGAGACAGACAGTCGGGCCTCCTTTCAGGAGTGCTGGTATGATCTGTCAGAGAAGGAATCTCTCAATCCTTGGTTCTGCAGATCCCTTCTGCTGCGAGGGTGGCATTTTCCATTAGAGTTCCCCCTCTGCATCTAGGAGAACTTTCTCCGCATGGATCTTAGAAGGGACCCTGGGATTTCTTGAACCACATCTTCCGACCTCCTCATTGATTCCTAGAAAAGGTTCATTAAGGAGTATAAAACTGTACACCCACAGCGGACAGGGTTTTACCATCCTGTTCACACCGGGAGAGTGCATCTTTCACTTTGGGGACAAATAGGGAACTTCCATCAAAGGGAGCATTGACTCTTGATGGAAATATCTGAACCCACCACCAGTAAGGTACCTTCTGCTCCATGAGAGATAAGCCTCGTGGATGAATTGGAAATAGACTAAAGGGTAGACAACTGTGAGGCAACAGAGCTCTGTGAGTCAGAGGATATGGTCCCAGACAGGGATTTGGTAAGCTCTTTAATCAAATCTCTCTGGAGTCTTGTCAATTGTGCCAGATAGTTCAGCGAGCAAAGGGCAAAGCTTGCTGAAGCATAAACATGCTTCTCAAATCTGTCCAATGCCCTAAACTTCCTGTTGGAGGGGTGGACAGAGGAACTCTGTTGTGCTAGTTCCTTCTTGGTGGCTGCCACTATGACCATGGCATCAACTGGTACTTCTTTGCTCCAATGGTTTATGTCCTTAGGTGGTGCCAGGATCTTGTCTGTTCTCTTGGGTAGTAGTTCAACAGTATCAGGCTTCTTCCACACCTACTATGAAACGAAATCAGTAAGTTCATCAGTGGGCGGAGTCACCCAGGTGTAGATGGGCCAGCACCAAAATCCTTCAGGAATACCGACTCCTTTTGGGAAGGATTGACAGGAGACCAACCACCCCTTTGTTTCAGGAGTTCTAGAATGTCTCCAAGTGAGATGTCTTCAGGTGGTGATCTTGGGGACCCTTCCCCTTCATCAGAGTTTGTATCTTCATTGACTAACTCTTGAGTAGAGTCTACGTATCTCCTTTTGCACTTTTTCTTCCTTGGAACTTCTTTGGTGGGATGCTTTTAGAAAAGTGTCGGAAGAAATCAGTATACCCTGTTGGGTATCCTGGTGGCAGACTTAGGTTGGCTGTCCCTTTGGTAAAGATGTTTGAGGCTTAAGATGCAAAGACACATGGGTTAAAGTAGTCGAAGCTGAAGGAGGAGAAGTTTGAGCTCTAGGGATAGAGAAAACTCTCTCCACTACCTCGAATGCCTAGGAGAGAAGGAAACTGATGGCTCTGAAAGAACATGCTTATGGGCTGCAAGTTCCTTCCTCCCTGAAGGCAGGGCACTCGAAGAGAAAGTGGGATCCAAGCTGTCTAACGCTGAGGGAAACAGACGAAGAGATGGCTCTGACAGCTTCTGAATCGACTGCAACACCTCAGATCTGGCACCAACACTATGGCTGCAAGAGTCATTGGAGCCAGTCCACTCAGAGACACCACTGGAGTCGAAGACACCAGTATCTTCGGATCCAATATGAATGACTCCGGAGCCTTCAGATGCAGCTACACTAATACCATAGGTAAGATCGGAGAAGGAAAAAGCAAGGAAAGGGTTGCACTAACTAAGGTCTCTGGACCTGATGGGGTCAGAGCCGGGAGAATCCCCAATTGTATTTGCATCGAGAGGAACTTCCTCATCATCCTGTCCACATCGGCTTCAGTCAACCTTTTTGAAGAGCGAGTCAAAGATGCTGTGGATGAGGGCCTAGAATGGTGGTGTCTCAGAGAGCACTCCAAGAAGGGTAATGGCAGCCTGGAGATGATAGGATCTGGACCCAAGAGTGGAGATCAGATCTGAGGTGTCTTTTCTTTTTGAATCTTTGGATCCGAAGATTTAGACATTTTCGCTGGAGTTTCTGCACTTGGAACCAATGACATTGTAGGCTCCAGAAAGGATTTTCTAGAGTCTTTCTTTTCAGATTTCTTAGGGGGTTGAGCCGCAGATGATGCTGGGGAAGCAGAAGATTTAGAGGGCAGCAAGCCTCTAAGAATAAGTTTATTCTTGTGGTCTGTTATGTCTCTAGGGTTAAAACCCTTACAAATGTCACAGTTTACATCGAGGTGTAACTCGCCTGGGCAATAGATGCATTCAGAAAGCGGAATTTAGATTTTTTGAAACCCGGGGGCTTCTCTGACGTAACCGAAGGGAAAAAGATAGAGAAAAAACACTAGAACAATAGCCAAAAAGCAAAAAAAAGATAAGATAAAGTTTTTTTTTTAAATAGTTATAAATATAAAAATACAACAATATTCTAACTATGGTAAATAAAGAGGGACCAAAACGGTACAGAAAGAACTACCAACAATGGTAAAGAAATATAGCAGTACACAAGTACTTTGAAAGAGAATGGAGAAAACACTAGAAGAATTAAGGGATATATAAAGATGTAGATATAGACAGAAGTAGAAATGTTATCTAACTCACTGTAATCCCAAAAAGAATATACAGTAGAGAGTCGATTATCTAAATGTTGATTATCTGGAACAGCAATTATCCGAGCACAGTCTTCCAAAGTTTTCGGGTAGGAAAAATCATAAAGTCTGAATATGTAAATGTTATACGTATTCGCTTGTGCATGTTTTTTGAGCGTGCAGCCCGCTTGTGTGTGAAAAATATTCTTTATTGTCCACTGGAATCACTGAATGGTTGAAAAGTGTATCCCCTGTGTGTATTAAAAAACAAGATTTTCGAAGGTTACTGTCTAGTTCAATTATATGTTTGATTATCCATATTGTTTGCCTATCTTAACTACCCTAGGTACCAGTTAGTTTGGATAATCGACTCTCTACTGTAGTAACTCGAGAGATGAAAAGCGACCACATCTGTACTCTAAGTTGGCAAACAAGGTCTGAGGTATGTTAGGGACTAGGGCATTATGGGAAAGGGAGGAGCTCGAGAGCTTTCAGTGGTCCACAAGCTAGAAGAATCGGCTGAGTTGGATCCAAGGATCAGATCCAAACTCAAGAGTTGAGGAACAAATGAAAATTGATAACATCAGATCAAGGCTTAGCACAATTTAAACTGTTTCTGCTATACATTATGCAGTTTAGCCCTATATGCTGGTGGGAACATAGTTTATATTTTCTATTATTACTGCCCTTACTCAGCCCTTAATAGTGTCAGTGCATAATTCTGGCTGGTGTTTTCCCTTGACTTAATAGATTCTGATATGACTGCCCCCAATCAGTTGCACCAAAAAGAAAAAGCTCAGCAAAATCAAGCTTCAGCTTATGGTTTATGAATCTGTTGTTGCCTTAAGCCAGTCCACAAACCATTCATCCTTTTCCCCATCACCCTTGGGTGTGAGCCTGCAGCACCCTATGGTACGAGGGTCAGATACATCCAAAACAACTGTTCCATTACTTGGTTCAGGTATTGGAGAACCAAACCCTTTAGGTACAGGAGGGCTCCAAGGTAAGAGACCCCTTGCAAGTGATAATACTCTATCTCTATATATTTTGTCCTCTAGTGTAACGCAGAGTAAGAAGAAATAGAAACTTCACCACACAACAGACAAGTTATTACCCTGTACAGGGCTGATGTGGTCTCCTTAGATAAGAGTGTTTTATAGTAAGATAATCTAGGAGGCTATGCACATTTTCAGAAAGACTTTGGGGCTGCCTTCTCTAGAGATCAGTCTAATGCCTCAGATTTTGATGGGGACTGTGATTCAGACAGTAGTGAACACTCTGTCCATCCAGTCTGATTATTTGGAAAAAGAACTGGTTAAAAAACCCAGCCGAGTGTTCACCTTTCCACAGATGCTAGCAAGGTTTAGAGATGTATGTGATTGGAGCTTCACCAGAAATTGGCAGAGTTTATGATCTTTTTGAGGATGACATTCCAAATGTTTTGGCTGTTCCTTGACTGCTACTGGCCTTATAAGATATCCGTAAAACTGCTCGTAAAATTCCTTTGGCTAGTCAACCAGTTCCCAAGTAGGCTATGATGAAGTACAAGGTGCTAAAATAGAGGGATCCAGGGTAAATAATGAGTGGTCTGAGGACAACAATGTCCGCAGCAGAGTCACCCACCTGCAGCTGAGGCAAATTGCTAGCCTGCTGTGGTGGCAAAGGCTGTTTGCTAAACTTTTTCTTTTTGTGGCTGGAAGAGGGACAGACTGTGGGACTTGTAGTGTGTTCCACGGTCAATCCGAAAATGGTGCTTCTTTCCCATGGAAGACAAGCAGCAAATGTCAGTAGAAGTACCAGTCCACAAAAGTAAAATTTTTTCAGAAAAAAACACAGTAAAAGGCACTTTCAAACACTATAAGAACCCAACCAAGGAAAAATAGACACAGTTTCTCCTCAGAAAATATGTTTTCAGTTAGTTAATTTTACTTTTAAACTGACAGATAAAACAAGCCCTCTGTTTAAAAGTATGTTACAGTCTTGAGACAGTACATTAAAATGCAACACTCCTAGCTTTGAAGTATTTTTCCAGAAGAGGAAAGTAATAAAACATAAATTTATGAAAATGAATTTTTTTCCCCAAAGAGAACTCATCTGCCCAGCAAAGTAAAGTACAAGCCAACCTTCGATCCTTTAAAGTCTCAGAGGAGTGTACTGTTTGGTGGTTGGAAAGCTCTGTGAAGGATTTGCCACCCAGACTTGTCTTTTTGCCAGTTCTACTCTAGCTGCTTGATAGTTTGGACATGTGGAAGTGCCCTGAAGCTTTGGAAGCTGGCTGGCTATACTTGGCAGGATATAACCCATATTGCTAAGACTTCTGCAGCAGTAATTATTTGAGCATCTATTGTTATGGAAAGTTCAACTTACAAAACTGTACTTTCCCAACAAGGCTATGAGGAAGTACAAGTTGTACTCTGACCTTGAAGCTCTCTTTACTACTTTGTCAGCTGACCCAGTTGTAGTTTCCCCAGCTGCCAACTCTAACAAGAGAGCCTTGCCTTCTTCTAACCCTACACCACCGGATGAAATTAGCAAGTGTTTAGAATCTCAGACAAAAAATGTCTCAAGCTAGTAATTTGGTGTGTAGAATTTTAAATTATCAGGGCTTTACATAGAAATTTATTTTGCAATGTGCTTACAGTTTAGACGACCTTGCTGCTGTATCTTTGCCTGCTGAACACAAGTGTTATGTGAATGAGATTGTTTCTAATATGAATTAGGTTTCAAAATATGCTTTGAGGATTGTTTTGGATTGTTTTTGTACACTATTTCTAGAAATGCAGCGCCTTCTCTTGTATTGAGAAGGTTTGCTTGGTTGCATAACCAGATTTTTTCTGGGAATTTAAAAAATGAAATTTTAAATGTCCCTTTAAGTTCTCAATTCACATTTGGTCCTGCTGCTACCCAAATTCTCACACAACAGGATGACAGTGGTAAGTTGGTGCATGAGGTATCTAGAATGTTTCATGTTCCCAAGTTCTCCCCTAACAAGAGGCCCAACTTCAAAGGACAGAACAAACAAAAATCATAGCCTAACAAGAGTCAGGATACCAAGAAGAAATGACAGAAGGATAATGCTCTCAAACCAAATAAAAGGGGTCTGTTCCCAAAAAAGATCTTTCCCTTGCTAAAGAATGACTATGCCAAGGCTGAGGGCATCCCAAACCTTCCTCCTATCCCTCTACCCATTTCACCTTCCCCCAGGCTTTAGATCATCCCAGCAGGCTGGCCACAGATAGTCACAGACAAGTGGGTGCTGAGAATAATTAAGTGAGGATACTCTTGGCAGTGGAAAGAAAATCCTTCTCCCTTTAGGGAAATCCCCTCGCACCCTCCAGACCAGACACATCTGTTTTCTCTGATACTCCTTCACAAGTTGCAAGCAGAGGTTATAGAACCAGTTCCTAAACAAAAACAAAAAGGATTTTCTACAGAATCTTTTTGGTACCTAAAAACGGTCTATCATGGATACTAGTGTTAGATTCAGTGTACCTAAATACCTGTCTGAAAGTACCCAAATTCAAAATGCTCACCTACCCTGTCTTCCCAGCCACTGTCGCATGGTGAATTTACATGTGAAGAATGCTTATCATTGCATGCCAGTTACTCCCAACTTCAACTTGAACCTACAAATGTCCTGTCACACACCCTCTCAAAGAATTCTTTTCCTGGTATATATGATGACCACAAAAAAAGTATAGACTTTCTACCAGAAGACGTAGTTCTGACCATTCAGAACATTTTCAGGGATTTCTCACTTCAAGAAGCTGCTTCCTCAAGGGAGTTTATCAGAATTCTAGGCCTCAAGCCATTAGTGAACCTCATGACACCACGGGCCAGACTACACATAAGAAAAATTTCAATGGTATTTAAAAACTTGATGGTTCTGGCATCTGCTTCCCTTGGAGTTCCAGGTACTAGTGCTGGATTTTGTGAAATGGGAGTTACATTCGTGGAGGGATGAGATGTCTTTAATCCAGACCTACCCTACTCACTCCAGAACCCACTTCAGTCAGTCCAGATTGACTTGTCAGATTTTGCATGTGGAACAGTGTACATTTGAGTTAAAGTGCAAGGTGAATGGGATCCTTTGGATACTGCAAAACACATAAACTTCAAAGAAATACTAGCAGTGATTCAGATCTTGAAAGTTCTTCACTTATTGAGTCCAGGTCCCTTTTTATTTGTCACAGATGAAACCACAGTCATGTGGTACCTGAGCAAACAAGGGGTAAGGGGGTACAAGTACCCTCTTTACTGGCTGGCAGTGATGGCCTGGGAGCTAGCCTTACAACATTCTGTGACACTTCAAGCCTCCTACGTCCTGTTAGATCACAGCATAGTGGCAGACAAACTAAGCAGATCCCAGATGGATCTTCAAGAGTGGAAACTCAGGAGAGAGGCCTGCTTGGATTTGATCCAGATGTGGGGAATACTTCAAATAGATCTGTTCACCTCCTTTCAGAATAGACGGTTGGAAAAATTCCATTCAAGACATTCTTGCAGCAATGCTTGGTGGACATAAGCGTTCTCATTTCATTGGACATACATTTTCCTTTATATATTTCCACAGATACCCAAGGTACTTCTTAAGATTCATAAATAATTATCAAAGGTCATTGTGGTGACTCCCTTGTGGCTCAGACAGAACTGGTTATCCCTTTTAATAAAATTGGCCATGAACAATTACCACAAGCTTCCTCACAATCTGGATCTGCTCATACAGTGTCCTGGGCGACTGTTGCACCACAACTTAGAGCAATTGCTAATGACAGTCTGGATGATTTCTCTCTTGAAACCTTTTAGGCACTTGTTCCATGAGGATGTACAGCAGGTATAGAAGTAGGCAAGAAAACCTGTAGCTAAAAAAATCTTATGTTTACAAGTGGAAGAGGTTTTCTAAGTGGTGCCTAACCAATATCAGGGGGCCTGGTATGATGTGTACCCCTCTGGTTTTACAATATTTGTGTGAGCTACTCAATTATAGCTTAACTTATGCAACTATTAAAATGCATCTTGTGGCCATCTCAGCTTGTTTGCCCATGGATCCCCTTTTTTCATCTCTTTTTGGGTCAAACAGTTTATGAAAGGAGTGTTGCACTTGACATTTCCTCAAATGTAATGCTTCCTCCTTGGGATCTAAATTTTGTTCTTGAAAAATTAACTTCCTATCCTTTTCAACCTGTCTTTAAAGCTTATTTGAGGTTCAACACTTTGAAAACTATTTTGCTTATTTCTCTAATATCTGCAAGGTGAGTCTTTGAGCTCTCATGCTGGGCCAACCTTATCTGATTTTCCACATGGACAGGGTTGTTCTACGTACAAATATTTTTTCATGCCAAAAGTTCTTTCTGATCTTACTCTGAATCAAGTCATCAATCTCCCAGTTTTCTTTCTGGAACCTAAAAATGAGAAAGAGAAGATTATGCACACCGTGGATGTGCACAGGCAGCTCGTGTACTACCTTGAAAGAAGCAAGCCCTTCAGGAAAACTGAACAGTTATACATTTCCTATTCTGGGGCTAAGAAGAGTCATTCTGTCTCTAAGCAAATGATTGTTCATTGATTGTGCTCTGCTAATGTTTTTTGTTACTCATACCATGGTAAACCTATTCCAGGCAAGGTTAAGGTACATTCCACCAGAGCCTTATCCTCTTTGGTTTCAATTTGGAAAGGAGTGGACTCTAAAAACATTCTATAGGCAGCAACCTGGCCCTCTCCTCATACCTTTATAAAGCATTACAAACTGGATTCTTTCTCAAATTCCAGAGCAGACTTTGTGAGGACCATTCTCCAGCGGTTTGTATCTATCCATCCTATGGGAATCTACCCATATGCCACTGAGGCAGAGGAAGTGTGAATGATGAACTTAATACAGTAGCATAAGTCCTACTTACCTGTAATGGTAGACATTCAAATTTCACATTGCATCAGTGGCAGTGCCAACCCACTACCACCCTTATTTTGTTTATACAGCATCCAACCTTGTGTTGCCGGCTGGCTTCAGCCGTTTGTGTTGATGTTTTATAGATGCACATTGGTTGGTGTCATGCAATTCTTGCTTCCAGTCTTTCTTGGCTCATTCTACTTAGCACTGGAAGCCTGAGTCAGTGACTTTCTGTGACAAGGGTTAGGCTTCCCTGATGGCAGATGCTTAGCCAATCCTCTATAACAGAGAGTCGAAGGAGGGATTCCGAGCTCCGGAAAGCTACCAGTGTGAGTTTCTATAGGCGAAGAACATCTGGCACAGAACTGATGGAGGGGCAAGGATTTCCCTCCCTCCCTCCCTCTCTCTGCTTCCTGCGAGGAAGTCAGAGGACCCAGAGTTTATTATCTCTGTGAAAATAAAGATATTTTCCTCCCTACAGTTTCTCATTAGATGACTCTAATTTTAACGTCCATGAGGCTCACTATGGACTGACTTATGACCCCATTCCTTCTGCTGAAAATATACACCTGTGTTCAAGGATGCTATTTATGTAGTAGGGCAAATTACAATCAGACACAAAGCTTTGTTCCTGAAGAACTTTAACTTATTTTTTTCTTTCCAAATGGTTATGAAAGTAAGCAATTGAAAATATCACAAACCAAGCTCTTTGCCTAAGCACTACAGAGAGAGAGAGAGAGTTTGTCCTGGGGTGGAAATTTGTATCTACATTTACATTTTTAAATGCTTTACTTTCCATTATCAATAAACTGACCAAAAACAGTAGTAAATGCTAAGTAATAAGGGTATCACCAACTGTGAAAAAGCAGAAGAAGGCAATAATAATACGAAAGCAGAGAGTAACAAGGTACATGTAAATGTAAGGTGAGGTGAGAAAAAAACACCAAGACCTAGGGAGAGGTGGTTAAAAACTATAAACTCTCCAGAAGAAAAAATGAAGAGTTTGACCTAAATCACTGACCAGAGTAACTGGGAAATGCAAATGAATAAGAATGATTGGAAAACATAAGCAAACGGTTTCACAAATGAAGCACGTGTTTTTCAAAGTAGCCTGGGGCCATTTCTCTGGCGATGCAAGTGAACATGTGGCAAAGAGATCTGGAGAGGAAGCTACTTGGCAAAGCATTATGGGTAAAACATTTGGGCTAATAGCCTGAGAACATTACAGATGTCAAACTGCTTAATGCCTATTAGCATTTGTCCCACTGTTGATAAGGATGGATCCCCTTATACAAACATCTGTTTAACATATTCTACATAGTCGGCATGTATATCACCTCCCAGCATTTACAGTCCCTTAGACTGTTACCTTAACTTCCCTACCATTTCTTCTCCAACAAGCACACTTAAATATTCTTCTCGCCCAGATGAACATAACCACTTCTGTTCTTCAAATACTTCATGTCTTTCCCTTTCTCTTTCTCTATAACCAAATAATTTTGTCTTGAAGGTATGCATCTGCCCCTACCTGTTTTGTATGTTTTTTCAACTTTATTCAAGCACTTTTAAGATTATTACAAATGTCTGAAGAATAGAACACAAAATTGTACAGTGCATTCAATATTTATGAAGATGTATAGTATGTAAATAGCAAACAAAACATTTCAACCAGTCATGCTTACATAATCAGAAATCACAGGGTTATGTAATTATTTGACAAATCAACTTTTTGCCCATATTATAAGGTTGTTAGTATTTTTTATGTTTATTTTGTTTTGAGAAGAGGAAAAGCCTGAGTTTGATTTACTGTGGTTATTCACATCTAGGTATCTTAGGAGGGTGATGTAGAGCTATTTCTGTCCCTGTATATTAGCCATGTCATCCATTTTTATTTTTGTCTGGCTTTTCTATGCTTTTTCCTGCTTTGTTTTCAATTTCTGAGATTTCATCTTTTAATTAGATAACATTCCTTCCTGTTGGACTTGCCTGGATTTCTACCTACATGTAATAGTCTTCTAAGCCACTATTAAAATCAAACTGAGTAGTGTTTTCTAGTATTTGGGTGCTTCTAAGGGCCAGTCACTGCTTAATAGCATTTGGGATTTTAGCAATTTAAGTATTCCAGAGTGCACTTCAATTTTTATTTGTTGTACCAGTTGCCAAAAGTCTGCCAGTTCTGGACACTTTCAAAAATATCTTCCCAATTTCCTCTCTCCCCAACTAAA
Source organism: Protopterus annectens (assembly GCF_019279795.1). Lineage (NCBI taxonomy): Eukaryota > Metazoa > Chordata > Ceratodontiformes > Protopteridae > Protopterus > Protopterus annectens. The sequence goes on along the minus strand of NC_056731.1, from coordinate 862,277,004 downwards.
CTTCTCAAACAATTGCTGTTAACCTGATGAATCATTCTTTCTAGATCATATGGAATTTAAAAGTATCTGTGCAGGTATTTTTAAGCAAAACTCCTGACTTTCCTTGTTTTTCTTGCATATATTGTTGTCATACATAACACATCCCACTGATCCCAGTCCAGATTTATTCCTTACTTCATTTCCCACTCAGACTTCAGCATTTGTCTAATAACCAAAATGCAGATGAAGATTATAAAACCAAAAACACACATGTAATGGAACCGGCTTCAAACAATGGAGCTTTTAATAACAAAAGTACATAAAATACTAAATTCTTTCTTCTTCAAGAGACTTCACCAGAGTGTAAAAACAATTAACCCATTGTAATTATTAAATAAAATTGCACTGCCAATCAGATCCCACTAATAATTAAGAGAACATGGTTATTAAAGGCATGCAATCACCTAAAAATAGTACTAGGGTAAAAACATTAAGAACATGTAATATACTTTAACAAATTGTGTTTAAATGTAAATGATCTATAATAAGATTGTATAAATGACAGCAACACTTCACAGGGCTTCAAAACACCATTCCAATAACATAAACTTCACAGTGTCACTACCCTGTCTTTTAAAACACTAACTAATGGTATTTAATCATTCAAATCTGGTTCCACACATGCATTTAACCTAATTTGCTAGTGCATTTCTTTCATTTCCAACTTACTGTTCAAATCACCCCCTTTCTCACTGTCTATTACCCTGTCAATAACAAAGAAAATGTACTTATTAAAATCACTACATCTCTGTCTACAGACAGCATTCTTGGTATTCACAGGTTCATAGGTAGGTACTAGGCTATCTGCCCGAAGGCATTTATAAGCCTAGCCATAATGTGTTGGCCTTCACCGCCCACTTAGATTAGTTCCCTGTGCCTCTGTCCAGCAGAGCCACTGAAGTGATCCCCAGGGTAAACTTTCTGTTTCCCATCCACTCATCAAGGTTTCTCTTGAAGAGTGTTAGCGAGGAGCTCTACCTAATGTAGATTAGAATCTTGTTCCAAAGGATGGGAAGTCTCTGGGACAGGAATCTATTCCTCCAGCAAGTCCTATTTATTGTTGTGGTGAGGGTTAGATCCCTAGAGCGTATGGCTCGAGGGGATAAGGTTTTCTTTAGGTGGAGCATGTCCGTCAGTTCTGGGATGGACATGGCCTTGTATGTCAGGCAGAGATCACCTCTGAGTAAGTGGTATGCAACCGAGTACAGCTGGAGTTTCTTCAGTCGAGCTGCATAGGGCATCTGCTTGAGGCCAGTGATCCTCTTGGTGAGGTACTTCTGTGGTCTTTCCAGCTGTTGCAGGTGTCTTGTAAAGTACATCCCAAATGGGGCATTGTACTCTGAGTCTGATGAGTGATGAGTAGAGGGGCACAATGACCTCTTTTGATCTGGATGCAAACCCTTTTGTGATTAGGTGAGCCACAGAGAAAGATTTTCTAACCACTTTGGCAATGTGATTATCAAAGGAGAGATTGTTATGTATTTGGGTCCCCAGATCCCTTATTACATTTTCTGTACTTAGGGGACTACCACCTGTGTGGTACTTTGTGGGTACTTTGTTTTTTCCAAAGGGGATGGCTATGCATTTTTTGGCATTTAGCTTGAGGCCATGATTTTGACACCAGGTATCCATCTCAGTGAGACCCTTTTGGAGGATTTCTGTGTCAGCCGGAGAGTCAGTTATAGCCCCTAGTTTGCAGTTGTCTGCGAACTTGGTCAGCCATAATCCTCCTGTGCTTGCCTGTACCTCTGAGAAGTATATGCCGAACAGGAGGGGTCCTAGGGCTGAGCCCTGGGGAATGCCACTTGTAACCGGTTTAGAGTCAGACCTAGCTCCCGCAACTCTCACAATGTGGGTTCTGTCTGTGAGCCAATTGGCAACCCATCTTGTGACATAGGGGTTTATGTTTAGGCTGGTGAGCTTGTCTCTAATACCAGAATGGGGAATGGTGTTGAAGGCCTTTGCGAGGTCTAGGTAGGCTGTGTGTGTACCACCTTTCCCTTGTCTATAGCCTTGGTAACTCTCTCAAAGAAGTCCACCAGGTTTAGGAGGCATGATCTGCCCTTAACAAAGCCAAACTGGGTAGGGTCCAGTGTTTGGAGGTTCCCAATGTCTCTGTTAATGAGTTCCATGATGATGCGTTCCATAGCCTTGCAGACCAAGCTAGTCAGGCTTATAGGGCGATAGCTCCCGAGGTCTGTTGTGGCTCCACCTTTGTGGAGCGGAATAACCGTTGCTGTGCGCCACACCTATTCCTTTTTTGAATATCATAAAGATGTTTGTATATCCTGTCCTTCAATATTTTTGTCATCATTCCAACAAAGAATGCTGGGCAGGATATACATGAGGCCAAATACACCACATTGCTAGTATTACAATTCACCCTTCCGGGATGTGCTATACTTTTGTAATATCCTTCCACACAAACATAAGGACTGTTGTATTTACAATATTTACAACAATATTTCATCATACTAGAAACCTGTTTCCAACTCAGCAGTGTTGTACCACCTTCCAAAATTCTTTTGAGGTTTCTGCCTTTACTGTAGATGACCAAAGGAATGTCGCCCATTTTTTTTCTTTAAATCCTGTGAGAAGGTCATAACCTAGGTTCTGTTTAATATTGTTGTAATACTATGTGCTACATTACTATACGGGATCACCATGGCCCATTTCATATTAGAATTGATCTCTCTTGTATTAATATTATTGTTAACCTGGGGAGTAACAGTCCCCAGAAGTGTGTCTATCCTATTACTAGCCAAAACTGGGGCATACTTCATCTTTCTATTTTTTACAGTTTCCTTTTTAATGTCATCAAGTAAAGAGAATAGTATAACATCAGTCTCTGAACATCTCACTTAAGTTATCTAATTCTTCCAAGAAAGCAACATCATCAATAACCATTCTAGAACTTTGCACCATCTGCTCTGTAACTATGTTTCTTTTTCGGAACAAAGGTGGTTACTATCAAAATGAAGAAAGGAATTAGAATATATTTCCTTGTTATAGATCGTGGGCAAGTATCTTCTGTTACCAATGTCCTTCCTAATGGTAACATCAAGATAGTTAATCTTCTGGGAATCAAAACTGTAGGTAAAAATGCAAAAATTCAATAGTACTGTTGATATATGTCAAGAATCTAATAAAATGGAGTGATCACCCTTTCAAAAAAAAAATAAAAATATATACAAGCATATACAGTGATGGAAATAAAAATCTAGTTTTAGGAAAACAAAAAGAAATTGCATGGTTTGCTTCTCAGTATATTCAGTATATTCTATGTTTATAGTATAAGAGAAAACATAGACTGTCATATTTCTGTCTATCATGCATCACTAAACCTCATTGTGTTCTTGGAGCTGTTACTGCTTGCCAAGGAATTCTCAGTGTTCCTCCTCTCTGCAAAAACTAGTTACAAGTCTTTTAATCTGGCATATCAATTTACATGTTGAAGGGGTTAATAGATTTTTGTAATGGAAATAAAATCATGGGAAGTGTTGTCATTTCAACAATATTTATTCAACATATCATAAAAAATATTTTCTGTTCTTGTCAATACTTTGTCAAGTTGTAATCAGATATAAATTACATATATCCTGGACTGTTTTCTCATAGGCAATATTTGTATCCCTAAAAATGTAAGTTCGTCAGCCACAGGAATAGGGATAAAGTCAGATGATGTTATGTAGTGCAATCTCGCCTACATTATTACCCGTGGGTTCGGAGCCGAATGTCGGCTTCGACTCGGCCAACTTTTCTAGCTCGAAGTCTTTCTATTGGCTGGGCTAAGATGGTATCCTATGCTGCACTGCTCTGTATCCCCAGATCTCGTTTGGTCCTTTATTCAGAGTTTACTTGTCTTTGGTGCTTTTGGTTGTTGGTTAGCTATGTCCAAAGATACTAAGGAGCACAAGCCCTCGGGCTTCAAGAAATGCTCTAGGTGCAGTTATAAAATGTCCATTACCGATGGACATTCTGTCTGTGTGTATTGTCTGGGAGCAATCCATCTCCAGGAGTCGTGCAGTTTCTGTCATGCTTTTAATCCAAGAGTTCTTCAGGAAAGGAAGAATACGTTGATTTTGAAGGGGCTTCTCAAACCCTCCTTTGAGGAGTGTCTGGAAACTGCTTCCAGCTCTAAGGCAAAATCTTCTAAATCTAAAAAAAGATCTCCAGCTCCATCAGTGTCCACGGAGCCACCGGAGGAAATAGCAAAGTCTGCTTCGACATCCTTGGCTCCATTGTCCTCGGGGCCGCAGGAAGTGTCGGTTGTTATGGAACCTGCGTCGGCTCCAATCATCTTGGAACCTCTTTGGAGCCGATCCCCTAGCATTAGGCCAGTATCACCTCCTTGCAGGTCTCAATCTCCATCTCTATCCTCCAAATCCTTCAGGACCTTATCAGATGTGGACGTCGATGGAGTGGTGCAGAGATTCCTTCAGTCACCGGTTTTGGCAAAATTGTTCTCAGCTCCGACCCAGTCGGCTCCGGAGCCTATCCTTCAACCTGCTTTGATACTTCCTCCTCCGAGCGCACCTCGGCTTTCGGAGCCAGAGTGCTCGGCTCTGTGTGATGTCCCTAGGTCGGTTCCGACAGCCCCTCCTGGCTTATTGGTGCCGACATCAGCTCTGACCCCGTCGGCGCCATCCACAGGATTCAGGATTCTTCGGTCGGACCTGAGGGAGAGGCTTTGGGACACCCCTCGGTTCCTAGTCTCCCTCTCGGTGCTTCGGCTCAGGGAAGTTTGACTCCTGTCGTGGCTTCGGAGACTGATTGTTCCTCGGACTCGGGGGGACCAGCCTTCGAGGCCATGCAGAGTGCACTGGCCAGGTTGTCAGCGGCATCATGCGGGTCGGTCACTCTGTCCTGTACTACACCGGTGCAGGATGTTAAGTTGTCAATCTCGCCTTCATTCTTGCTGGATGGGTTCGGAGCCGATCCTCGGCTCCGACTCGGCACTTGCTAAGCTCGAGAGCTAATTTTACCAGCTCGAGGCAACCCTATATCCCATGATGCAAGGCGGAGACTACCCAGATCTCGTTTGCCGCTTCGCTAACGAGGTGCCTTTTTTTACCAGCTCCAGGTAAGTTACTAAATATAAGACTTTAGTCTACCCCCTTTAAATTTTCATATCTATAGTTGTTTTTTGTTAACCTTAACGCTTACTTTAACCCTATTCCTGTTAGTGTTCCCTTTTTTCGAGTTATTTATCCCTTTCCTAGCTTAGGCCTTAGGCCTTCCCCTTCCTAAATTTTTCCTGTCAGGGATTGTTTGTGTATGACTGTGTGTTATCCCTGTCTAGTTTAAATTGTTGGATTGGGTGTTTTTTGTGTGTGTGTTAGTGTTTTGTGTTTCACAACTTGTGTTTCCTCGACACAGTTATGTCGAAGGACACGAAGGTCTCAGGCTTCAAGAAGTGTGACTCGTGCTGTCAGAAGATGTCTCTGACAGACGGTCACACTTCTTGTGTTTATTGCCTGGGACCTCTGCACCTGCAGGACTCTTGTGCTATCTGTCATGCCTTCAGCCCAAGAGTCCTGCAGGAGCGCAGAAATAAGTTGATATTAAGGGGCCTATTAAAGCCCGAGAGCTCCCCGACTAAGTCGGCGCCGGGGAAGCCCTCAAAACCTATTAAGCCTTCAGCTGAAAGTTCCAAGCCGTCGGCTTCTGGTTTACCTTCACCAGGGTCGAGATCGGCTCCGGCCGGAGCCGATCCTTCCACAATAGCAGTCACAGTATCGGCTCCATCCGGCGCCGATACTGCCCAATCTAGACATTCAGTGTCGGCTCCGGCTGGAGCCGATGTATCCTCGGCTCCGTTGGCTCCATCGACCTCTAAAAAGAGATCTCGATCCCCTTCATTAGAGTCTATACATTCGGCTCCGAGATCACCCCTGCTCTCGGAGCGGAGCCATCGGACCCATTCTTCTCGGTCGTCCAGGCTGTCTGATCACGACCTCGAGAGAGTGGTGAGTAGACTATTAAAGTCTCAGGCATTGGCCCAAATACTCCATAGCCCGTCTCAACAGACGGTAGCTATTTCACATCCACCAAACATTCCTCCTTCGACTCTTTTACAGAGCTCGGAGCCGGAGCTCCTCGGAACCGTCACCGTTGTAGCTTCGGAGCCGATACCACCCCTTTCGGCTCCGTCGTCCTCTGCTCCGATCTCCTCCTTGAGGCCTTCATTGGAGGGATCCGGGCGTCTGGTCTCTCTCGTCGGCTCCGAGGGGGCGAGTGGCATCGGGCCCATGTCCGACCCCGTTCTCCCTCTCGGGGCTTCGGCGTTGGTGAGCTCATTCCCGACATCTGCCTCGGAGCCTTCCCTCTCGGTGAGGCCTGGGGTTCCTATCTCTTCGGAGCGGGAACTTTCTGGTCTCTCTGACGGCGGAGCCTTCAAGGTGATGAGGAGTGTACTAGCCCCTGGGCTTAGTCAATGGACAGTTCCATCAGCTCCTCCCACTACAGTGCCTGCTGATGTCTCTTCCCACTCTCTTGCTCCTGGACCCAGAGATCCAATGCCTCGGGTTTCCCCATTGGGAATATCTTCCTCTTCCGAGGCTTCTCCTGATCCGTCAGGTGAACCTCCGCGTAAGAGGACATGTAAGAGGAAACATCTAGACTCCCCCGAGTCTATTACATCTGATACTGACCTGGATGAGTCGGAGGGATCCCCAAGGTCCTCCTCTGAGGATGTCTCATTCTCAGACATCCTTGAACTCCTTAAGCAGAGGGGGAACTGGCCCTCCCTTAATCCTTCCGAGGACGAGTCAGTTTACCTGCAGGCGTTCGGATCTCGACCCTCCACCTCCTGGGTGTCTCCGCCTTTCGACCCTCTTATGGAGGTAGTGGCTCGGAAGGCGTGGATGGCTCCGGATTCGGTGGAACCTATCCCTAGGAGGCCTTCAAAATTCATTACGGCCCCACCAGATAGACAATATTTGACAATGGGTGTCCCAGTTGATGCCATGGTGGTGGCTGCTGCCAACAAGAAGGAACTAGCTGATCCTTCAGTACCTGTCCATCCTCCTAACAAGGATTCTAGGACTATGGACAGGTACGGCAAGCGGATTTTTTCTTCAGCGACTTTTGCCATGAGATCGCAGAACTACTTGTGCCACTTCACCCGCCTTCAAAGTGATGTTCTTAAAGAATTGGGAGAAGTTTTACAGGATCCGTCAGCTGCTGGGTCTCAGGATAAGATTAGCTCACAGCTAGGAATCCTTAACTCCATTGTTAACTCCTCTATGCGGCAAATTTCTTATGCAGCCGATGGAGCGAGTAGGGCCGCAGGCACAGGAGTGGCTTTAAGGCGTCAGTCCTGGATGCGGCTTTGTAATTTTGCAGACCCCTTCAAGGCGTCCTTCACAAACTCCTTTTGATGGTTCGACCTTGTTCGGACCTCAAGTGAAAGACACTTTGACTAGATGCGAACAAGATGGCAAGACTCTTTCTGCCGTAGGAGTCCGTTTCTCCACCCCTTCAAGACCTTACCCCAAAGGACAGAAGGGAGGGAAAATGTGGTTCCAAAATCTCAAGGAGTCACGCCTGATGCGAAGTCAGTTTACCCCAGAGACAGAGGGGTAACAATAATACGCCGCCCTAGGGGCAGAGGGTCCGCAGAATCAGGGTAGCAGAGAGCCTCTTCCTGACAAACCCTTCTATCATCCCTGAGATGTTGCCCGATTGTCCACCGGAGGCAGTCGGGAAAATTATCGCTGTACCCAATAGCCTGGCTTTCCCTTTCTCAAGACAAATGGGTACAGTCGATTATATCTGAGGGTTACAAAATTCCCTTTATTCAAACCCCAATTCAGCAAAAGGGAACCCTTCCAGACGTTCCACCCGGTCTAAGGGAACTAGCAGTACTAGAAATATCAAAACTGCTAGTAAAAAGAGCCATCCAGCCAGTCCCAACGGACCAAATAGGATCCGGAATCTACTCAAGGTTCTTTTTAGTTCCAAAAAAAGACAGAGGACTGGAGACCAATATTAGATCTGAGCAAACTAAACAAGTTTGTAAAAAAAATCAAGATTCTGGATGGTCACGCTTCAGTCCATTCTACCCTTTCTGGGCAAGGACAATTGGATGTGCTCGATAGATCTTCGGGATGCGTACTATCACTTAAAAATTCACAGATGCTCCAGAAGATTTCTCCGCTTTCGGCTGGGGACCAGTCACTTCCAATTCAGAGCCCTGCCCTTTGAACTCACTACAGCCCCCAGAGTGTTCACCAAATGTATGGCAGTGGTTACGGCTCACCTGAGACGTCAAGGATTCCAGGTGTTTCCATATCTAGACGACTGGCTCCTCACTGCCACCACCAGGCATCAACTTCTCCAAGCCAGAGATTACACCATTCACATTTGCAGAGGGCTAGGGATTTCTATAAATTTCGAAAAATCTGCCTTGTCGCCTTGTCAATCTATTACTTTTATAGGCACAAAATTGGACACCGTACAACTTTCAGCAAAGTTAACAGACCAAAGGATCTTGGACATTCAAAGACACGTCCAGGTGATTCTTCTCAGCAACAGAATTCAGGCCAGATTTGCTCTGTAGGTATTGGGTCTTATGGCGGCCACAATAACACTTCTTCCCCTTGCCCGCTTTTACATGCGTCTTCTACAATGGATGCTATTCGCCCAATGGTCTTTTCAACAACTTCCCATGGGTCACGAGATCATAGTAACTCCAACTTGCAAAAGTCATCTGACCTGGTGGATATCGTCCCCTCAAGTCCATCAGGCAGACCTTTTGTTCCTCCTGCCCCGGTTGCCACGGTTACATTGGACGCCTCCCTGATCGGGTGGGGGGGGCATTATCAGGGCAGAATGGTCCATGGCACTTGGCAACCTTTCAAATACCATCTGCACATAAATGTCCTGGAGATGAGAGCGGTGCTTTTAACATTGCAAGCCCTCAATGACTCTCTTCCCCTGGGAACTATTGCAATCCAAACGGACAATATGTCCGTAGTGTGGTATATCAACAAACAGGGTGGAACCAAGTCCTATCCACTGTGTCGAGAGGCTCTCAGACTTTGGCAATGGGCAATCTCTTCTCAGCGGTTTCTGATAGCAACGCATATCCCTGGGAAATCCAACATCATAGCGGACAGATTGAGCAGAGCTATTCTCATGCCTCACGAGTGGTCTCTCAAACAATCAGTGACGGAAGAGATTTTTCAGAAGTGGGGCCTTCCTTGCTGCGACCTTTTCACTACACCTCAAAACAGCAAATGCCCAGACTTTTTCTCTCTCTTCCCCCTTCCAGGCCATCCCCCCAGAGACGCTCTAACCCAAGATTGGCCCTGGGGACTTCTTTATGCATTTCCCCCTTTTCTGCTGATACCTCAGCTAATTCAGAAAGCAACTGCCTTGAGAGCCAAGTTGATTCTCATTGCCCCTTATTGACCTCGACAGATATGGTTTCCGTTCCTACATCGTTATCTCTTGGTACAGCCATGGCATCTGGACCCGGTTCCAGATCTTCTGACCCACCAGTCGGGTCAACTGCACCAATCCATACCTTCTCTCAACCTCACTGCTTGGTTGCTCCACTTCCACCCTTAGCCAGGCTTCCTATGATTTCTAATCCCGTCCGGGATATCATAGTAGCTTCCCTAAAATCTTCTACCAGAAAGATTTACACTAGTAAATGGTGACGTTTCTCTTTCTGGGCAAAAGCTAGGAACATAGACCCCTATACTGCTCCAATTCATTCGGTATTGGACTTCCTAGCTGAGATTTTTCATTCAGGATCCTCTTCTTCCACAGTGAAAGTTCAACTGGCAGCCATTTCAAATTTTCATATAGGCCTTTTGGACCACAACGTTATGCCACATAAACTTTGCAAGGCATTCTTTTGAGGTATCTTTTTACTTAAACCTCCGATTAGAGACCCCCCACCACAGTGGGATCTAAATTTAATTTTAACATCCTTGATTCTTCCCCCTTTTGAACCTGCAGCTGCCTGTTCTTTGAAATTTCTTTCTTGGAAGACACTTTTTCTAGTCGCCATTACTTCTGCCAGGAGAGTATCTGAGCTTCATGCTCTCTGCATTCATCCTCCCTATTTAATATTCCACAAAGATAGGGTATCTCTAAGGACTAATCCATCTTTCTTACCAAAAGTGGCATCACAGACGAACCTAAATCAATCCATTGATCTTCCAGTTTTTTTCATGAATTATTCTGATAGAGCGGAACAAAAGTTACATTGTCTTGATGTTCACCGCCAGCTCAGATATTATCTGGACAAAACTAAACTTTTTAGGAAATCTGATCAACTGTTTCTATCCTATGCAGAGAACAGGAAAGGCCTTCCAGTTTCCAAGGTAACTTTATCTAGATGGCTGTCTTCTGTGATCACTTACATTTATCAGCTCAGAGGCAAAGAGTTGACTTCTAAGCCAAAAGCCCATTCTACCAGAGCTCTAGCTACATCGACAGCTTTTCAAGCTAGACTTCCAATAGACACTATTTGTGCAGCAGCCACATGGGCCTCTCCTCATACTTTTGTTTCACATTACAAATTAGACTTGGCCTCCAGAGACAGAGCGAATTTTGGTTCCACCGTTCTCAAGAGTCTGTTCCATTGAGCCACCCAAGATAGAGGTGCTAGGGACGCGGTCCCATCCAGCAAGAATGAAAGCGAGATTGACAACTTAACATTTAGAAGTTATGTACCTACCATAACGTTCTATGTTAGTTGTCTTCTCTTGCCTTCTTTCTTGCGTCCCGCCCTTCATCCCCCTAGCCTGGTCAGACCGAGAAGATTATGCGTCTTCTATTAAGAGGTTTTATTCCTTTTTCTAGCCATTCAGCTTCTAGTGTCACTAGATTAGGTTGATCCTTTCTAGAGGATTATGATGTTATTTAGTATTGTTATTTTTCTTCCTCCTCTTCAGTTGGAAGAAAATATTACTATTTCTTTAGCTACCAAACGAGATCTGGGTAGTCTCCGCCTTGCATCATGGGATATAGGGTTGCCTCGAGCTGGTAAAATTAGCTCTCGTGCTTAGCAAGTGCCGAGTCAGAGCCGAGGATCGGCTCCGAACCCATCCAGCAAGAAAGAAGGCGAGAGAAGACAACTAACATGGAACGTTATGGTAGGTACATAACTTCTAATTTCTGACCGCCATCTATCTCTAGACAGGAGCCCCTAGACCTCGGGGTACCCCCATGAGTGGTCCCCACATTTCTGAGGGCCCCTCAGAGCCTTTGCCTGAGGAGCCACCCAGAAAGAAGATGTGCAAGAGGAAGCACATAGATTCCCAGGATGAGTCTCTCACATCAGACACCGACCCCAAGTCATCCTCTGAGGATGTTTCTTTCTCAGACATCCTAGAGATTTTGAAACAAAGAGATGACTGGCCATCCAAAGCCCCCTCTGAGGAGGAGTCGGTCTTCCTGAAGGCCTTTGGTGTTCAGCCCTCCGCCTCCTGGCTATCTCCACCCTTCGATGAGCTTCTGGATTTGGTTTGTCGATGGGTGTGAGGAAACCCCTGACTCTGTGGAACCAGTCCCCAGGAGACCCAATAAATTTTTCTCTGCTCCTCCTGATAAGGAATTTCTGTCCAAGGGAGTCCCTGTGGATGCCATGGTGGTGGCAGCTGCTACTCAGAAGGAATTAGCCGAGACTTCTTCCACCGTCCATCCCCCTAACAAGGAGTCTAGGACTATGGACCGGTACGGGAAGCGTACTTTTACTTCAGCGACCTTTACCTTACGGTCACTGAATTATTTATCTCACTTTACACGGCTCCAGAGAGATCTCCTCAAGGAGCTTGGAGATACTCTCATGGGTAACGTTTCTGAGGCAGTGGCCCAGACGGTTAACGCTCAGATGTCTACCCTCAATTCCATTGTAAACTCCTCCATGAGGCTGATTTCATATGCAGCCGAAAGAGCGAGTAGGGCAGCAAGTTCAGGAGTTGCTCTTAGGCGACAGGCCTGGATGCGCCTTTGTCGTTTTGCAGAGGCCTTCAAGTCTTCATTCACCAATGCCCCTTTCGATGGTTCCTCATTGTTAGGAACCAAGGTGAAAGACACCCTCACCAGGTGCGAGCAGGAGGGAAAAACTCTGTCTGCCGTAGGAGTCTGTTTTTCCCTTCCCTCTAGGCCTTATCCCAAGACCCAGAGGGGTGGCAAAATGTGGTTCAGGAAATCACAGAGGTTTTTTCCCCGGTGCACAAGGTGAGTCCCCCTCCAGAGGCAGGGGAGGGGGTGGTTATTCAGGGAGATGCCGCCCTATGGGCAGAGGAGGCCCCCGCAACTCAGGAGACTGCGATTCCTTTCGTGGTTCTCCCTACCGCCATTCCTGATGGGAGGCCCGACTGTGCGTTTCCGGAGCCAGTCGCGGGTCATATCTCGTTGTACCTGGAGGCCTGGCAAGACATCACCCAGGACCAGTGGGTTCTACGAATAATTTCCGGAGGATATGTCATTCCCTTCTTGTCAGATTCCCCCTCCAATCAAGAAAATCCTGGATGTTCCACCCAGTCAAAGGGATTACGCAGCTTCAGAAGTTTCAAAGCTGCTACAAAAAGGAGCCATCCAACATGTCCCCTCAGACCAGATTGGATTAGGGACTTACTGCAGATTCTTTTTGGTGCTGAAAAGGACAGGGGACCTGAGACCCATATTGGAACTCAGCCAATTGAACACCCACATGCAGAAGTCCAAGTTCCGAATGGTCACATTGCAGTCTATTCTCCCATTGTTGGGAAAAGAAGTGTGGATGTGCTCCATTGACCTCAAGGATGCTTACTACCACATAAAGATGGACAGGGCATCCAGAAGTCACCTACGCTTCTGGCTGGGAGCCAGTCATTTTCAGTTTCGAGCCCTGCCCTTTGGTCTCACCACAGCCCCCAGGGTGTTTACCAAATGCATGGCAGTGGTGACTGCTCATTTGAGATGTCAAGGATTCCAAGTGTTTCCATATCTGGATGACTGGCTCCTTACTGCTACCACCAGGCATCTACTAATTCAGACCAGGGACGCTACTATCAACCTATGTCAACAGTGGGCATCACATTGAACTGGGAAAAATCTGCCTTGTTGCCCTCACAGCATGTCACTTTTATAGGCACAGAACTAGACACCGTCCTCATGCGGGCGTTTCTACCACAGGAAAGAATCAGAGTCCTACAACAACAAGTTCACACCTTGCTCCCTCTGAGAAGAGCGAAGGCAAGATGGGTCCTCCAACTAATGGGGACAATGGCTGCAACGATTATGTTAGTCCCTCTGGTAAGGCTACATATGAGACTCCTTCAGTGGCTTCTCTTTGCCCAATGGTCTCTTCAACATCTTCCACTTTCTCATCCTATTCTTCTCACAGACAGGTGCAAACAGGATCTCAGCTGATGGCTTCACACCGACAACCTGAATGTAGAAAAGCCCTTTGTTCCTGCGCCCCCGATTGCCACGGTGACCACGAATGCCTTCCAGATGGGGTGGGGAGCATTATCTAGGCAGGACATTCCAAGGCACATGGCAAAAGCACGAGATGCATGTGCATATCAATGTCCTGGAGATGAGAGCTGTGCTACTAGCATTGCAAGCACTTCAGAGTTTTCTTCCTCTCGGGACTATTGCAATCCAATCAGGCAATATGTCAGTGGTGTGGTATCTGAATAAGCAGGGAGGAACCAAGTCTTATCCCCTTTGCAGAGAGGTCATGCAAGCGTGGCACTGGGCAGTGTCTTCCCAACGTTTTCTGGTGGCAACGCACATTCCGGGGAAGTCCAGTGTGATCGCAGACAGGCTAAGCAGAGCTATTCTGATGCCTTACGAGTGGTCCCTGAACTGTCAAGTTGCGGAACAGATCTTCCGCTGGTGGGGTCAGCCTTGCTGCGACCTTTTTGCCAGCCCCCTCAATGCCAAATGCAGCAGCTACTTCACGTTGATACTCCCTCAAGGGGAGTCACCCAGGGATGCTCTAGTCCATGATTGGCCCTCTGGTCTACTATATGCCTTCCCTCTGGTCCCCTTGCTGTCATAGGTAATTCAGAAAGCACAATCCTTAGGAAGAAGAATGATTCTGATTGCCCCACACTGGCCTCATCAAATTTGGTTTCCCTTTTTCCATCCCTATCTCATGGACGCTCCTTGGATTCTGGACCCACAACCAGACTTACTGACACACATGTCAGGGCAGTTCCATCCCTCTCTTCGGACCCTCCGGTTGACAGCCTGGCCACTCCACTTCCATCATTAGTTAGGCTTCATCATTTCTCACCGGAGGTGGTTCATATTTTATCTTCCTCTCATAAGCCCTCGACCAGGAAGATTTATTACAGTAAATGGAAGAGGTTTTCAATCTGGGCGCATACCAAAAACATTGACCCTTACACAGCTCCAGTTTCATCTGTATTGGAGTTCTTGTCTATGCTGTTTAACCAGGGTTCAGTGGCCGCAAACATTAAAGTCCAATTGGCGGCGATTTCTACCTTTCATGTCGCAGACGAGCCTAGCCTGATGGTACATAGACTCTGTAAGGCTTTTCTGAAGGGCACTCTGTTACTTCGTCCTCTGGTATCGGAACCTGTCATGCCTTGGGATTTAAACTTTGCTCTACAGGCTCTTACTTCACCCCCCTTTGAGCCTGCAGCCACTTGTGATTTAAAATTCTTAACTTGGAAGACTGCCTTTTTAGTAGCCATCACGTCAGCCAGACGCATTTTGGAGCTTCAAGCTTTATCAATCAAACCCCCTTATTTGATTTTTCATAAGGACAGACTGAACCCCTCCTTTCTTCCCAAAGTGGCGTCAATCAGTAACCTTAATCAATCTATTGAGTTGCCAGTGTTTTTTCCCCAGTTCTCAAACAAGGCAGAATTCAAATTTCATCAATTGGATGTACACAGACAATTACGTTTTTATCTGCACAGAACGAAAGACCTCAGAAAATCTGATCAGTTGTTTGTTTCCTTTTCAGAAAACAGAATTGGGTCTCCTGTCTCCAAAGTCATGCTGTCCAGGTGGATCTCCAGTTGTATTTCTTTCATTTATTCCTCAGGGGGTAAGGATTTACCGTTTCGGGTGAAGGCTCACTCTACTCGGTCTGTATCTACATCTACAGCCTATCAGGCCAGATTGTCTATGGATGATATTTGTGCCGCGGCTACTTGGGCATCTCCTCACACCTTTGTTACTCATTACAAGTTGGATGTGGTATCTAGGGGCAGGTCTTCCTTTGGTTCCACAGTGCTCATGAGTATTTTCCACTGAGCCTCCCAGGATTTAGGTGCTAGGGACGCTGTCCCACGGGTAAGAATGTAGGCGAGATTGGACTACATAACATCAAGAAGTTATGTACTCACCATGACGTTCGATGTATGTAGTCCATCTTGCCTCACATTCTTACTTACCTTCCCACCTTCCCCCATCCTGGAGGATCTGGAGGTTAGGTCTGGTTTCAGACCTTCCTTCAGTGTTGGTCTGTTCTTCCTTTCCTTAGGTGTTGTTATGCATGGAGAATGAGTGCTGGGGCTCGCAGCAAACTAGATCTGGGGATAGAGAGCAGTGCAGCATGGGATACCATCTTAGCCCAACCAATAGAAAGACTTCGAGCTAGAAAAGTTGGCCGAGTCGGAGCCAGATATGGGTAAGAATGTGAGGTGAGATGGACTACATACATCGAACATTATGGTGAGTACATAACTTCATGTTTTGTTTCTTCTGCTGTCATATAGTTGTAATCTTTACCATTTCTCATAGTTTTTTACATATCCAGTAATCTCTCTTAACCTGTCTAAAGACGTTTGTAATAGAATCCATGTCCTACTTTAAGTTAAACGTGATGATCATTAAATCATCAGCATAAGCTATTCGGAAATGCTCTTTCCTATTTATCATATGATCTGAAATATCTTCATGGGATGTATTATCATCTTGCCACTATTTACTCAGCCTGTTGTGAAAAAAATATTTTGTATTTTTGTTAATACTTCATCATTTGGATTTAAATATAAATGTTAAGTTGTCAATCTTGCATTCATTCTTGCTGGATGGGTTCGGAGCCGATCCTCAGCTCCGACTCGGCCTATACTAAAGCTCGAGAGCTGATTTTACCGGCTCGAAGTACCCTATATCCCATAATGCTAGGCACCAATTACCCAGATCTCGTTTGCCGCTTTCGCTAGCGAGGTGCTTTTTTTTACCGGCTCTACAGGTCAGTAAAAATTGTCAATTTTTTTTTAGGATTTCTCTGCCCTTTTTCAGTAGTTTAGTTACTTAGACCCTCCCTTAGTATACCACTATTCCGTGGGTCCTCCCTTTAATCCCTATAATCCCTTAGAGTTTATCCTTCCCTTTTGAAGGTTAGGCCTTAGGCCTTTTCCGTTTTTTTCTCAGTTTCCCTTTTGAGACAGTTATTTTTGTGTGTCTGGGTTATCCTTGACCTTTAATTGTTCGTGTGTGAGCGTGTGTGTGTCTAGACCTTCTCTTAGGAATTTATCTTTCCTTCGACAGCTTAATGTCTAAAGACACTAAGGTCTCAGGCTTCAAGAAGTGTGACTCGTGCTGCCAGAAAATGTCGCTGACAGACGGTCACACTTCTTGTGTTTACTGCCTGGGACCCCTGCACCTGCAGGACTCTTGTTCTGTCTGCCATGCATTCAGTCCAAGAGTCCTGCAGGAGCGCAGGAATAAGTTGATTTTGAGGGGCTTATTAAAGCCCGAAGGTTCCCCGGCCAAGTCCTTGCCGAGGAAACCTTCAAAGCCATCCAAACCGTTGGCTCCGTGCTCCAAGCCTTCGTCTGGTGGATCACCGACTGCTTTGCTATCGGCTCTGGCTGGAGCCGATACTGCTATGTTGCAGTCTTCTTCATCGGCTCCGGCTGGAGCCGATGCTTCCAAGACTTTGTCTTCCAAATCGGCTCCGGCCGGAGCCGATGTGTCTACGGCTCCATCGGCACCGTTAGTAGTCTCGGTGCCATCTTCCAGCTGTAAGAGATCACGGTCTCCGTCCCTGGAGTCCATTCACTCGGCTCCAAGATCGCCCTTACTCTCGGAGCGGAGCCATCGGAGCCATTCCTCTCGGTCTTCCAGGCTTTCAGACCATGACCTCAAGAGGGTGGTTAGCAGACTCGTAAAGTCTCAGGCACTAGCCCAAATGCTTCGTAGCACTTCTCAGCAGACAGTGGCTATACCCATACCATCTTCGATTCCTCCTCTGACTCTACCCCTGAGCTCGGAGCCGGAGCTTCTCGGAGCTGCGACCGTCGAGACGTCGGAGCTGATACCTCCTCCTTCGGCTCTGTCGTCTGCTCCGATCTCTTCCATGGTCCCTTCCTTGGAAGCATCCAGGCGCTTGGACTTCCACGTCGGCTCCGAGGGGGCAAGTGGCATCGGACCCTTGTCCGACCCTGTTCTCCCTCTCGGAGCGTCGGCATTGGTGAGTTCAGCCCCGACATCGGCTTCGGAGCCAACCCTCATGGTGCCGGCTGGGGATCCTATCTCTTCGGAGCGAGAGCCCTCTATCCTGCCTGATAGGGGCGCCTTTGAGGTCATGAGGAGCGTACTGGCCCCCGTGCCTGCTCCACGGTCGGCTCCATCAGCTCCTCCCACTGTAGTGCCTGCTGTGGTCTCTGCCCACTCTCTCATTCCCGACCGTAGAGATCCAGCGCCTCAGGTTTCCCCATTGGTAATATCCTCCTCTTCCGAGGTTTCCCCTGATCCATCAGGTGAACCCCCTCGAAAGAGGACATGTAAGAGGAAGCATGTAGACTCCCCTGAGTCCGTCACATCTGATACCGACTTGGATGAGTCGGAAGGGTCCCCAAGGTCCCCCTCTGAGGATGTCTCCTTTTCTGACATCCTTGAAATCCTCAGAGGGGGAACTGGTCTACCCTTAATCCTTCCGAGGACGAGTCGGTTTACCTGGAGGCATTTGGTTCTCACCCTTCCACCTCCTGGGTGTCTCCGCCTTTTGACCCCCTTATGGAAGTGGTGGCACGGAAGGCGTGGACGGCCCCTGATACGATGGAACCTACCCCACGGAGGCCTTCCAAATTTATCACAGCCCCGTCAGATAAACAGTTTTTAGCTAAAGGTGTCCCAGTTGATGCCATGGTGGTGGCTGCAGCCACTAAGAAGGAACTGGCTGATTCCTTCAGTACCTATCCATCCTCCTAATAAGGAATCTAAGACTATGGATAGGTACGGCAAGCGGATGTTCTCTTCAGCGACTTTCGCCATGCGATCGCTGAATTACTTGTGCCATTTCACTCACCTTCAAAGAGACATTCTCAAAGAAATGGGTGATGCCCTACAGGATCCAACAGCTTCGGGGTCCCAAGACAAAATCAACTCCCAGCTAGGAACCCTAAATTCGATTGTCAACTCCTCTATGCGGCTTATTTCCTATGCAGCCAATGGAGCGAGTAGAGCCGCAGGCACGGGTGTGGCCTTAAGGCGTCACGCCTAGATGCGGCTTTGCAACTTTGCAGACACCTTCAAGGCATCATTCACAAACTCCCCCTTTGATGGTTCAGCATTGTTTGGACCTTAAGTGAAGGATACTTTGACCAGATGCGAACAGGATGGCAAGACTCTCTCTGCCGTGGGAGTCCATTTTTCTACCCCGTCTAGACCATATCCTAAGGGTCAAAAGGGTGGAAAAATGTGGTTCCGCAAATCACAGGGAGTCACGCCTGACGCAAGAGGTCAGTTCCCCCCTAGAGGCAGGGGGGGAACAACAACAGACGCCGCCCTAGAGGCAGAGGAGGTCCGCAGAACCAGGGTAGCAGAGAGCCTCTCTCTGATAAACCCTTCCAGCATCCCTGAGAAGCTGCCCGACTGTCCACCTTCGGAGGCAGTCAGGGGAAGATTATCACTGTACCCAAAAGCCTGGCTTTCTCTCACACAAGACAAATGGGTGCAGTCGATTATATCCGAGGGTTACAAAATCCCTTTTATCCACACCCCAACTCAGCCAAAAGGACCCCTCCCAGACATTCCACCCAGTCTAAGGGAACAAGCAGTACTAGAAATATCAAAACTGCTAACAAAAAGAGCCATCCAGCCAGTCCCAGCAGACCAACTAGGATCCGGAATCTACTCAAAGTTCTTTTTGGTACCAAAAAAAACAGGGGACTGGAGGCCAATATTGGATCTCAGCAGACTAAACAAGTCTGTGAAAAGAACGAAGTTCCGGATGGTCACGCTACAGTCCATTCTACCCTTTCTGGGCCAGGACAATTGGATGTGCTCAGTGGACCTTCAGGATGCGTACTATCACATCAAGATGCACAGGCGCTCCAGAAGGTTTATCCGCTTCCGGCTAGGGACCAGTCATTATCAATTCAGGGCCCTGCCCTTTGGTCTCACTACAGCCCCCCGAGTGTTCACCAAATGCATGGCAGTGGTTACGGCTCACCTGAGACGTCAAGGATTCCAGGTGTTTCCATATCTAGACGACTGACTCCTTAATGCCACCACCAGGCATCAGCTTCTTCTTGCCAGAGATTACACCATTCAGACTTGCAAAGGGCTAGGTATCTCCATAAATTTCGAAAAGTCTGCCTTGTCGCCTTGTCAGTCTATTACTTTCATAGGCACCACTTTGGACACCGTACAGCTCTCAGCAAAGTTAACAGACCAAAGAGTTTTGGATATTCAGAATCATGTGCACATCCTCCTTCAGAGCAAGAGGATCCAGGCCAGGTTTGTCCTAAAAGTGTTAGGTCTCATGGCGGCGGCCATCACGCTACTCCCCCTTGCTCGTTTCTACATGCGGCTCCTTCAGTGGATGCTATTCTCCCAGTGGTCCTTTTAACAGCTTCCTTTGACACACAACATCTTAATAACTCTGTCTTGCAAAAAACACCTATCCTGGTGGATGGTCTCCCCTCAAGTCCTTCAGGGCAGACCGTTTGTTCCTTCCCCCCCGGTTGCCACGGTCACAACGGACGCCTCCCTGATCGGGTGGGGGGGCGCATTTTCAGGGCAGGACGGTCCAGGGCACATGGCAATCTCTCGAATGCCACCTGCACATAAATGTCCTGGAGATGAGAGCAGTGCTTTTGGCGTTGCAAGCCCTACAAGACTCTCTTCCCTTCGGGATGATTGCGTTTCAAACGGACATTATGTCCGTAGTGTGGTATATCAACAAGCAGGGCGGAACCAAGTCCTATCCCCTATGTCAAGAGGCACTCAGACTTTGGCAGTGGGCAATCCCTTCTCAGCGGTTTCTGATAGCAACGCATATCCCCAGGAAGTCCAACGTCATAGTGGACAGGTTGGGCAGAGCTATTCTCATGCCACACGAGTGGTCTCTCAAGCAGTCAGTAACAGAGGAGATTTTTCAGCAGTGGGGTCTACCTTGCTGCCATCTTTTTGCAACACCTCAGAACAGCAAGTGCCATGACTTTTTCACTCTATTTCCCCTTCCAGGCCATCCCCCCAGAGATACTCTAGTCCACGATTGGGCTCGGGGACTTCTATACGCCTTTCCCCCCTTTCCATTAATCACTCAATTGATTCAGAAAGCTACCACCCTGAGAGCCAAGATGATCCTCATTGCCCCTTATTGGCCTTGACAAATATGGTTTCCATTCCTGCATCGTTACCTTTTGGAGCAGCCTTGGCATCTGGACCCAGTGCCAGATCTTTTGGTCCACCAGTCGGGACAGCTGCACCAATCCCTTCAATCTCTCAACCTCACAGCTTGGTTGCTCCACTTCCAACCCTAGCCAGGCTTCCCCTTATTTCCAGTTCTGTGCGTGACATTATTATAGCTTCCCTTAAGTCCTCTACCAGAAGGATTTATACTAGTAAGTGGAAGCGTTTTTCCTTCTGGGCAAGGGCTAGGAATATAGATCCCTTTACTGCTCCTATTCAGTTAGTTCTAGATTTCCTAGCCGAACTTTTTCATTCAGGCTCTTCATCCTCCACAGTCAAAGTTCAGTTAGCGGCTATTTCAAATTTTCACATAGGCTTATCGGACTCCAGCATCATGTCCCATAAGCTTTGTAAAGCCTTCCTTAAAGGAATCTTATTACTCAAGCCACCAATCAGAGATCCCCCACCGCAGTAGGACTTAAATTTAGTCTTAACATCCCTTATTCTCCCTCCCTTTGAACCTGCGGCTTCTTGTCCTTTGAAATTGCTCTCTTGGAAAACTCTCTTCCTAGTCGCCATAACATCTGCTAGGAGAGTATCAGAACTTCATGCCCTTTGCATTCGTCTCCCTTATCTAGTTTTCCACAAAGACAGAGTCTCTCTCAGGACTAACCCGTCCTTTGTACCCAAGGTAGCTTCTGAGGCAAATTTAAATCAAACTATTGATCTCCCAGTTTTCTTCCCTAACTACTCCAGCAGGGCGGAGCAAAAATTGCATTGTCTGAGCGTTCATCGTCAACTCTGTTACTATCTGGACAGAACTAAACAAACCAGGAAATCTGAACAACTATTTCTGTCCTATGCGGAAGGTAAAAAGGGCCTTCCAGTATCCAAAGTAACCCTTTCTAGATGGCTGTCCTCTGTGATTACCCTTATCTATAAGCTCAGACATCAAGAATTACCTTCTAGGCCAAGAGCTCATTCAACCAGAGCGCTAGCTACATCAACAGCCTTTCAAGCTAGACTGCCAGTAGATTCTATTTGTGCGGCAGCCACATGGGCTTCTCCTCATACTTTTATCTCACACTACAAATTAGACATGGCCTCCAGAAACAGGGCAAATTTTGGTTCCACCGTTCTCAAGAGTCTGTTCCGATGAGCCACCCGGGATGAAGGTGCTAGGGACGTGATCCCATCCAGCAAGAATGAAGGCGAGATCGACAACTTAACATTGAGAAGTTATGTACCTACCATAACTTTCCATGTTAGTTGTCTTCTTCTCGCCTTCTTTCTTGCGTCCCACCCGCCATCCCCCTAGCCTGGACAGACCGAAAGGATCCCCCTTTTTTCTTGGGGGGTCTTCACCTTACACAGTTTGAAGCCTACTTTTTGTTATCCTTTTTGGGTAGCTGTGAGTTCTCTTAGTTACACTAGGAAGGTTTTTCCTTCCCCTTCTCCCCTCGTTTTTAGGGGCTAGAATTGGTAGGGTTTTTCAACTACCAAACGAGATCTGGGTAATTGGCGCCTAGCATTATGGGATATAGGGTACCTTGAGCTGGTAAAATCAGCTCTCGAGCTTTAGTATAGGCTGAGTCCATCCAGCAAGAAAGAAGGCGAGAAGAAGACAACTAACATGGAACGTTATGGTAGGTACATAACTTCTCATTTACATTTATAATGGACTGTTTTCTCTTGGTCAGGCAATGTTTGTATCCCTAAAAATGTAATATTATTTACCACAGCAACAGGAATATGGTGTGATGTTTCATTTGTCCTGCTATTATATAGTTGTAATCTTTCTGATTTCTCATAGTTTATTACATATCCAATAATCTTTTTAACCCGTCGTATTTAAAATTAGATGTGATGGTCATTAAATCATCATCCTAAGCTATTAGGGAACACTCTTTCCTATTTATCATAGGATTTGAAATATCTTTCATGGGCCAGGGAGGCAGTCTGGCAGATGCTGTTCGATAATGCTGGAGAAAGAGACCTTTTGATGGAGAAGAAGCACATCTGCCGTATTTTAAAGAAAAAAATGAAAAGTTAAATATGCTTCTTCTGAACTCATTGTGTATGTTAGAAAACAGAATTTTCTTACCTTAGCTAGGAATTTGTATCAGGCTGTTAATCATGGTGCTCATAAATTCTTACTTGAAAAAAATGCTAGCAGAAACATTCATACGGAAGACATGTCAGATGATTCTGACACACACACAGACAGGGCTTCTTCTCCTGTAGATTCCCAAGCCCTTTTCCCTGATTCAGTGGAAACTTGGCCCAAACAACTTTATTTGGAGGAATTTTCCTTTTAACAGATTATAGCCAGGATGAATATGATGTTTTTATGGGAACAAATGGCAGCTCCCCTTGAAGTGAGGAGACATTATGTATGCTGTAAGTAGATGTGCCTCATTCCACTCCCAATCATCCGTTAGTGCCAAATGTGGAGAATGTATTTAATGCTGCCTATGACAATCCTGATTCTCAACCTTCAGTTCCCAAAAAAGCATGTAGGATTTATTAAGTTTATCAAACTAACAAGCATTTGTTTTCCCACCTCAGGTCTGATGCTGTGACATATCAGCATCTTTGCCAGCTGGAAACAGGCTTTTGGTGTCCTTCAGTCCTTCACCTGTGGACAAGGAAGGAAAGGTATTGGATATATTTGGTAAAAGGATATTTTCTTCTTCTTCCCCATTGGCGTATAGAATTCTTAGCTATCATACTTATAGGTGAAAGTTTGTTCTGCTTTGTACAAACAGTTTGAGAGAATTATCTTCTGTCTGCACCTGAGGCAAGTGTACTATCTGTGGCATTATGGGTAGCACCCTCATCTTTGGTGCAGAAGGCTGTAGGTTCTGTTCTCACACCAGGTAAATGGATTGCTAATAGTACAGTGCAGCATAGGAGGGGTGCTACATTCCTAAGTGTGTTGTCCTTCAGATGAGATGTTAAACCAATGTCCCATCTGTCTGAGATGGTGGCAGCTCAGGTGGATATAAAAGATTCCAGGGCATTAGGGAACTTCCATTACTCTTCTTGATAGGTGCGTGGGCTACATGCTGATGAATGAGCATTAATAATGGATCTAGAGTTCAACTGATTAATAGCCTCTGCATTTTGTTAAAAGAACACAAGCTTCTATCAACATAGGATTACAATGCTACTCTTTTAGAGGCCCCAAGTGGGCTAAATCAGCAGGAAATATTTTTTAAAAATCTTTTAAAGGTCTGTAGTCCCTAACAGTCCTTTTCAGTACTATCCATTTGATATTTTTACATATGTCCCTTTTCTCTGCTTAGCAAGGAGGAAGGGATTGGATAAAAAGGACCCATACCCTCAGGTGGTCTGTAGAATTTAGACAAGGTGCAATATGTGAGACATCAAGTAGTTTCTGTCAACCCTGCTTGTGTCAGCATCATGTTTTCCATGTCATTTTATAATGGTTCTGTACTAAACGCAACCCTAGCAAATATGTGACCCTTAAATAATCCTGCAGATCCTGGGTATTTAATCTCCCATACTGTGCAGACATTATTATTTTGTCCTGTGATACTCTTGCCCAATTTATTTCCCATATAAATTCCTTTCTTTTTAATCTTCTTGAAAAAGTTATCCACTGGTGGGGCTATAAAGGCCTGCTCCACGTTTACTATCAAAGGTACTAAAAACATTTTATAGCCTGGAATTCTGGACCAGTGACCAGTAATCTCCACTTTTTAAATTTTTACCATTACATTGTTTTTCACCTCTTCCCAAGATACTTGTACTGACCTTTGAACCATGTTAGTAGCAATCCTGCTGAATATGTTAGTCTTTGACGCCCTAGATAGTTCTGAAATAAATAGTGCACAAGTGCAAACTAATAATTAATGCCTTGGTCTTTGCTTCTTTAACTCTGAACCCTGAATAATGTTGAACAACCTTCTGTTCATGGAACAGGTTTATCAGATATATGAAAGTATCATCCACAAACATCACTGTTTTAATCTGTGACTCACCTCACGTCTGCCCTGAATCTGGGTTAGTCATATACTTGCATCTAATGGTTCTAAATATTTAGCAAATAGAAGTGGTGATGCTTGAGCATTCCTGATGTGTGCTTTTGTGTAGATTAAAGGGTTTGGACATAAACTCCCATTAACTTTGACTAGAGCTGACAAATCTTCGTAGGTACTCATAATTAACTTGCAGAGCCTCACTGGGAATACAGTTTGCTTCAATACTTCCTGTGGGAACTCCCAGTTTTAAATGCTTTCTCAGCAACCAGAGTTGTTATCATTAATGTGCTGCCTTTTTCTTTAGCAATCACCTATTAACATTGCTGTTTTCACTATATTGTTGAAAGTTTGTCACCATTAATAAAGCCACATCAATCTAATCCTATCAAGTTCTGCAGAAGCTTTGATAGTCTTGTTGTCATTATCTCTGTAAAAAAATTGTGGTCATGGTTTTGAACCTATATGGATCTGACACTGGGTTCATGGATTCTACATTATTTAAATATAACTTAGACTAGATTATTTCCCCTCCAATGTATAATTAAACAGATTTGCTCAAACCATTTATGTCCCCCTTGCCTATCAGGTTTCAACTAGTATCTGATCTTCTGCTTGTAATTTTCTGGATGTTTGAACTTTTCTCTGTTCCTTTATTTGTCTGTAGTGATAGGGAACAGAATAGATCTACTTCTAGCTGTGTTGGAAGTGGTAGAACTAACACATATTCTAATGATTTTCCAGCCTCACACTGCCTGTCATTTTCTTCCTTATAGACATTTTCATTACTCTAATCTTTTTTAATCTAGGTTAGTATAACTTGTTTTCAGTTGTTTTATACTGTTTACTTTTTATTCTTAAGATGTTTATCCTTGCCTTTCTTTTTCCCTTCTTTTCATTTTTCCTTTTCTTCTGGACTGTTTCCTTTTATTTACTTTCACTCTCACAATCCTTATAATCCTGAACTCTCAGAATCACTTTGCCATGCCTAAAATCTGCTTTCCCTCCCTTCAGTAACATTTCTGCTCCACCTCTGCTTTTTTTATGTTATGCTTTTGCTTCATAATACCTTCTTGCCTTTCTACATCTTTTCATTATTTACCTATTTTTCAAATTCCATTACTTCATACACCATTCTGGAGAAGAGTCAGTCAAAAAAAAGGCGTTCTTGAAGACACCCTGTGCTATTGGGCTGACATTCTCACCTGAAGTGCCCCTTTCCCCTGCACAAGTTGCATTATTTTCTAGTCACAATTCTTAGCAATGTGCCCTTCATAAATATACATGAGGACAAACTGGTTGCCTTCTGTTTCTTGTAATACCCCTGGTTCCCATTAAAGGAAAACTCTACCCTAGAACTAAAAAAATCTGTTTTTCACTCTGTCTTTGTTTCCTGACCTATATCAGCATCTCAAAATCACTTTAAGTGCTTTATTATAGCAATAACCCACGCATGGGTGTGGGTAATGCTGGATTTACCCACGGTTGGCGTGGTTTGGTCACGAGGGCGAAGCCGGAGTGACCAAACAAAGCCAACCATGGGTAAATCCAGCATTACCCACACCCAGAAGTGGGTTATTATACTCTAATGACATTATTTAAAAAAAAAATAATTACTTTTCTTAAATAATGGCATTGTATAATGCCTCCTTGCTGCCCTTCCGCAGCTGTCTGGTATTCTGCGGCAGTTCTGATGTACTGCGCATGCGTATGCCTACGCCGTACATCAGAGCTGTGGGCAAAAGCAACGGAGAAAGCAAGATCTCAGTTGCTTTTTACAAAGTGTTTCACTATGTTAAATGGGTTTAACATAGCGAGACAGCTTTAAAAAAAGCAACGGAGCCGTTGCTTTTTTTAAAGCTGTCTCGCTATGTTAAACCCATTTAACATAGCAAAACACTTTGTAAAAAGAAACTGTTTCGCTATGTTAAATGGGTTTAACGTAGCGAGACAGTTTGTAAAAAGCAACGGAGAAAGCAAGATCTCCATTGCTTTTTACAAACTGTCTCGCTATGTTAAACTCATTTAACATAGCGAGACAGCATTAAAAAAAGCAACGGAGAATGTCCATTGCTTTTTTTAATGCTGTCTCGCTATGTTAAACGAGTTTAACATAGCAAGACAGTGTGAAGCAATGGAGCTCTTGTGTTCTCCGTTGCTGTAAAAAAAAAAAAAGAGTTATAGTAATGGAAAAAGTCCGGGCGACCGGACCGTTTTCCATTACTATAACTCTTATTTACAACGTGCATGCTGACCAATCAGCGTGCACATTTTTTGAATATTAATGGGGGGTTGTTGTATAATTGTAATTTTAGCCTGTTTCTCCACAACATGGCTACCAATGGGGCTTGATGTATCAATGTGATCTTGTTTTTCCTCAGCCCTTTCTCTTTCCCATGTGTTATATAACTCATGTCGGACATAAGGAAGTAACTGTGAATTCCCATACCTCTTGAGTGCTTTATTTGTAATTTTAGCCTGTTTTTCTACAACATGGCTACCAATGGGACTTGATGTATCAACATAATCTTGTTCTTCCTCAACCCGTTCTCTTTCCCATTATGCTTTGTGTGACTCTGCCAGACATAGGGAAGTAACTGTGAATTCCCATGCCATTGACATATAATGGGATTTGTGTGAGTCACTGTCATCTCCTATACTTTCTGTAAAAGGACTGCTTCTTTTCTGTCTCTTATCACCCTCATTTATATTTGGCTCAGAGATTGTTTTACACTATACTTAGAAGTTATCCAGTTACAGCCAGAAAACTAGCTAAGTTGCAGGACTTTGTTCAGGGTTTTCTTTTGTAGTCCAAGAGGAGTTGACAGTCCCCTCCCCAACACTACTAAAACTGTCACTGCACTGAGAGACCCTTGCAGAATCAATTAATCTTGGACTGCAAAAGAAAAGCCAGGTGACCGGACCTTTTTCCATTGGTATATTCTCGGATTTACAACGGGCATGCTGTTTGGGCTGACCATTCAGCATGCTCCTTTTTGGATATTACTGGCTAGTCATTGTATAATATAAATTAACAATTACACATGCATTTGCTAATTATATATATTGTGAAATAAGGACAATTATTATGTTATAAAACCAACACAAAGGTAGGAGGATAGCTCTAAAACACAGCTCTTTGGTAAACCAACATGTTATAAAAAATACTTATACATTTAGTAGATATTTAATATTGAGCATGAATACTGAGCATTTGAAGAGGTGTATTAGTGGCTTTGTCAAACAGATAATATATTGTAGCTAATGCTTAGAAATTCAAAGAAATAGAAGTGAGGTTGGTAGGTCAGAAAAAATGTAGTTAAGAGGTGGGTTTTTAAGCAGGTTCAGAGACAATTGTATATGGCTACCATAAAGTTTATATTAGAAATATAGAGGTAGGGTGGTGAGCATTGTCACAAAACTATGTACATATCTCAAAGATGCTAGTAAAACTATTCAGGTGTTGGAGAAGACTGGTTTTAGGGCATAAGATTCTGAGTGAAGAGAAATGGTTTGACGATATGGCAAGCTGAAGATTACAGTGACATTTATCCTGTATATTATACAGGAGCAAATCCATTGATTTGATAGGTGAAGTTTTAACATTTAATGAGTTTATGTTCTGAATGGACTTCAGTGGTAATGGGATGTGGTTCCATATTTATCTACACTATTTGAATATAGAGAGTCACCTGCCAAATTAGATGATTTGGTTATAGTGGTTACTGATTTTCTTTAAAGTGTAAAATTCTGTTGTGGAAGTAGTGTTGTATTAAGTTGTTGACCTGCACAATTTTCTGGCTTATATAGAAGATTGTGTTTTGTAGATAGTTGCGAAAGATCTAAGTGATGTAGTATTTCTAATCAGTTTAATTCCTTGAATGCTCAGCAGTGGTGTGTCCTGTTGTTATCATAGTGCAAATTTGGCTAATTTATTATAACATTTTTCAAGTTTTAACAGTTGTGAGACATGAAGGTTAACGAAGATTGGGGCAGGACAGAAAAAAGATGGCAATAAATAGCAGAGGTTATACATTTCCTGGCTATATCAGTGAGGTAGGTTTTCAGTCTGTATAATGTACCTAGTTTTGATGATTTTTTTTAACCACATGTGATATTTTATGGTCAAATTTTAACTGGTCATCTGTAATGACACCCAATAGTTTTGTATGGTTTACCTGTTGTATCATGGTTTTGGCAGAGACAACAGTATATAGCTATCTTATGACCTATAAGTATTGGTAGTGAAAAGGCAAGGCATGGATGTGGTGAATTTACATTTATATATCAATAGTAGAACATACAAAAAAGCACAATGAAAGGGTGTATAACTGCACACACCAGCCACTTGCACAGCAGTCATTCACAGTGGTATTGGGACGTGAGTGCATTCTTCTCCTATGTAGCGCCATCTGTAAAATAAGATGTGAAGCTTGCTAAATGATGCGTCTTCTCCTACATAGTGCCATCTGTAAAATAAGATGTGAAGCATGCTAAAAAAATAAATAACAAGTACACCCATACAGCAGCACCAGATATCTATAGTGGCCTCTCCATATCCACTCAATAGGGTTATTATAATGTATATAGTAGAGTGCATTGTGTACTGTTGTGCCAGCATAATACAGCAACCCCGACAGTCTGTGTGATAGTAAGAACAAATCCTTCCTCGTGGATACAGGGCTTTGTGTTAGAAAGCTTGCATATATCAGACATTGCTATATGTCTCTATCTCCATAAGTGATATTCATCGTACTTCAACAAATGTACCGGTACAGTTCCCCTGCAACAAGTATAGCATTTATTTTATAAAGTCCACTGGTAGACTACAACATATGAAGCAGCCTCAAACTATGTAGGAATGACAACAGCACAGCAGCTGTAAGTAACTGAAGTATAAAATGTCATATCCCATAGTTCCATCCTCTTACATGGTATGTGGTAAACTGCATTACACTGTAAATGAAACATTAAATGCTGATAACGTCATCATGGAAGCAGAGCCTGCAGAGGGTTAGGATGCATTTCTTATTGCAAAAAATAAACATATGTGCCTATCTTCCAGCAACACTGCCTGTTGGCTGCACCTCAGTGACATATGCACCATAGATTGTCATTCTGGAAATAGGAAAGGTGCATCACATTTAACCATATGTCTCAAACAACACCCCTGCTTTTCAGTATAATCCCACAGTGAATAGCTACATGTCCCTTAACATAAAGTTTATGTTATAGACAAGAGTGTGCAGCTAACTGATATGTGTGCATGATAGTGAGTAGCTGTATGAGCAGTTAGTACAGCACAATAAGTCGTATGCTCACAGAAAGTATCACAGTAAAATGTGCAAGTGCTACACATACACACTTTGAAGTCTTGCAGAACTGTGTCACGCATTGCTGTCACAGTGAATGCCAGTACCACGTATAATAGTCACTAAATGCATAAAGGTCCAAAAAGGATAGTTTGATTTATAAGTATTTATCCAGTGGTCCAGGAGACTGCTTCAAACATACCACTGAAGCCTATCCAAGTGATGTGAATATTTCCAGGACAGGCTGTTCCAGCAGTGGTGGCACCATCTCTTGAGATGTTATTGTTGCAGATAAAACTCCTAAAGGCTGTATTCCATAAATTCTGCAGTGCTAAGTCATAGAGTTAATGACCAGGTAATCATATTCAACAACAAAAAAGTTGTTACAAACACAAAATTTCCCATCTCCTGCCACCTGAAAGCACAACTCCCTTAATCTGATATCCTTATCCAATTAACAAAAGTAATGGGGTAACCTAATCAATAAAGAGAATGACAGATGAGCACATGGTAATTGACATACCAGTAACTAATAGCGATATAAAATCGAGTCATAATACATACTGATCAAAAAATACACAAATACAAAAACGGTATTTCTTGAGGAAGCTCCCCTATGTATATACGCCTATTGTGAAATTATATTTAGATAATTTAGCTAAGTGAACTGTTGCTATTACTATTATTTTGTAGGTTTGAATCCTGAGTAACTTGGTTTAGTGTGTTAAAGTAATACAATGCTGCTTTCATAAGTTTTCCTACTCCCCAGTCCCTAGCTCAGAAATCTCGGTTAGGTGGGTGAATTTCTAGTGTATGCCGGCATTGCTACTCATATGCAGGCTTGTGCATGTGTGTATATACAGGGGTATTTGGTTCTGTACCATCTGAGCAGCAATATACAAGCATTTATACTCTCTTCAGTTTGGTATGCCTGTACTTATAATTTGTTGTGAATGTACTGTATAGGTCAGACACATCAAAGTTAAATAAGTAAGAAGTGAGAGTAGAGGGTTAATTAATTTGTGTATGTATTTGAGTTTGTGTCTGTGAGTCTGTGTATGTATGTGTTTGTTTTTATGTTGTGGGGAAATACAATTTGAAAAGGAAGAGGGAGAGAAAGAGACGGAAAGGTAAACTCACACACACACACACACAAAATCAGACACAGCCAGAGGTAGAAATGATGAATCCTAAAAAGACTTACTGTTAAAGTGCAATTGTATGGTGCAATGCTGCTTTGCAAATGAGCATTACACCAGGATAGCTCACACACTGGGAGTAAGTTTCTTACAATCTCAAGGAAGGAGAAATATTATGAGAGATAGGAAAACAAACACATTGTATGGAGATAACTATCGTAGGATGGAAAGAAAGAGACAATCCGTTTATAAATATACTCTGGGAATTTCAGAGTAAAACTGAATAATGTGCACTCAGAGAGCAGTCCAACCAGCTAGTAGAGCAGAAACAACACAAGCAGGTAAATGAAAGGCATGGGATTTCATGAGTATTTAAGGAGAGCCTGCAAATGGGGAGAGAGAGACATTAAACTGGTGTTTCATTGAAAGAACTTCATCAGAGAGCTTTTCTGTGGTATCGGCATACAGTGTGAATAAATTAATAATTACAAGCATTGCTATGAATTGCTGGTGGAGCAAGGAGAAATCTGACCATGATACAGATCATCTGTTAGCTAGATTGTGCTATACAACTACATAGGCTTGGCTGTTCTGTTTCAGGACTACTCATCCATTTGAATTACAACCAGTTTTGTCTTGGGTAGTAATAGTTAATATAATTATGTTTGATTATTCACTACCTGTAAAACAGTGTTGAAAACTCAAGATGTTGCAGTACATTAAAGGTCCATCAGGCCTGCTGTTGTTTGTCTTTCGGCTTTTCCCGGTTAGGGGTCGCCACAGTGGAACTCCGGTCCGCTAATGATTGGCAGTTGGTTTTTATTGTGTCAAGTTGCCAGCCCGATGCCCAACCTTCAACGAAGGTACGCCCCTTCAACGCATGCCTTTCGAACGCCCACTCGACCGCAGGGAGGACATGCAGACTCCACACAGAAGGCACTCCCAACCCAAGCAGAGAATCAAATGGGAGAGTCTCTTGCTGTGAGGCAACAACGCTACAGCTGCACCACCGTGGATGGTCCCAGGTCTGCTGTTGTAATCTCCAAATCACAAGAATACCTGGGGCCTAGAAGGTAGACAGAAAAAAAATAAATAAATAAAAGCCCAGAGATCATGAATTTATTTTGAATTGTATGTGTTTCATGCATTCTATCTTTTGCTCCTAAGCTATCTATTGATTTTCTGACTCTTGGCATGTAGATGGATTCACAAATGCTACTGAGCAATCTCTCTCTGGGCACTATTTTTTTTTTCTTTGTGTTGGAGTGAAGGTAAAAGTTAAAATTTGTTTGTACATATATACATATGTACATATATATATATATATATATATATATATATATATATATATATATAGGTCTACTTTGTTTTGTTGAATCTCATTTCACCCCAACCACTTCGCTGAAAACTCAAATTACTGAAAACTCATTTCACTTAATCTCATTTCACTGAACTGCAGTTAGTATATATAGCACTGTGTAGAGTACTGTAAGCCAAGTAAAAGGTATAAGCCCTTTTCCCCACTGTAGTGTGATCCTGGAGTTAGTGTATATAGGTGTGGGGGGCATAGCCCCTCACTTTGTTTGAGTACATATTGTCTTCTGGAGAGAGTTAGTCATTGGCGTTGCAACTATGCATGTCTATTGTTTAAAAGGTATTGTTTTGAAGTTTTTGATAAAATAGAATATAAAACAAGGTGGGGGGCTATGACCACCACACTCCCCAATGTGAGGGGCTGTGTGCCCCACAACCCCCTAACTATATATACTAACTCCAGGATCGCACTACAGTGGGGAAAAGGGCTTATACCTTTTACTTGGCTTAGAGTACTCTACACAGTGCCATATATACTAAGTTCAGTTCAGTGAAATGAGATTCAGTAAAATGAGTTTTCAGTAATTTGAGTTTTCAGCGAAGTGGTCGGGGTGAAATGAAATTCAGTGAAATGAGATTCAATGAAACAAAGTAGACATATATATATATATATATATATATATATATATATATATATATGTGTGTGTGTGTGTGTGTGTGTGTGTGTGTGTGTGTACACACACAAACACATATATATGTGAACCTAGCATACAAAAAAGGAGTTAACAAATATTAGTCTTTCTGCTGTGAGCAGTAAACTAGGTAACAATGTGGGACAGGTACAAACAGAAAGAACAGGTGAATTTGATGCCAAGTACACATGTGAACTAGAAATTTGCAGAAATCACCATGTAAGGAATTACATAACTGCAGTTACATTAACCTTGACAGAGGAAGTGTATAGGCAGCTCACAGTGGTGTATGTCCTAATGGGACACCCCCACTTTGCTGGATGCACAATATAATATATAACATACATTTTTATTCAGTGTGTGTCTGTCTGCCTGTGTCTGTGTAGCACTGAGGTAAATTATGTAATCCTGTCTAGTTCGTATAGAAGTTTCTCATCATCGGTTTGGGAAAACCTTGAAAGAGGGAGTCAGGAAATTTTGTGCACTCTGTGTGGGATCACATTATATCGACATACACAAAGAAAACACTGCAATCTCCCACCTTCAGGATGCTTTGCTATCTCATATCATGTTGGCTGAATTATGCATTCAGTGGTACATTATTCTGCATGTTGGCTGATTATTATGGAGGCTGCGTAACAAAGCACAGAATTCTCTAGAGAAAGGAGGTGGCATCTTCCAGCTAATTTCCTGAAATAGCTGCAGCAGGCATAAGCTTTTTAAAACCATGACAGTTCATAACTGCAAAAGCATAATGCCTCCCTGCTAATAGCAAAGTGTTTGGGTGTTAGTTCTAATTGTAAAAGCTATATAATTACACTTCTAAGTGCCTAGAAGATGCAGCAGGGAAGCGTTTATGGGTCTCGAGTGTGGGCTTTCTGGGCAGAGTTTCTGCATTTTTGCCTCTTTCTCATTCCTCTCTACTTCTGTTTTGTAGTGCAGTTAGGCGAGTGTGTATCTGAATGCATTCTGGTTAGATACATTTTTCATAGGTTCATATCAGGACAGACAATTCAGTTGTCAAACTGAAGACCACGGTTCTTCAAGCCTAAGTTTAGATGTCTCTTCTCTTTCAGTAGATTCGACTGGCAATTATCGGTAACAAAGAACACACACAGAGTTTGGTCAGGAAAGACATATATAGGTAGTCGGATTGTGGTCTGTAGGTGTGCCTCCTAAGTTGAAGATAGTTTCAGGTGCAGTTCAGGAAAGTGCACACATGCAGCAAAATCAGAATTATATACAAGTAAAACTGAGCAGATGTGGATTACACATACAGTATATTTAGACTGTGTGTATATTATGTATATAGTTCAAGCAACCAGACTAAATGCATTCATTTCATGAATTGTAACGTAAAATGTAGTACCATTAAAGAAACTGGGACAGTTTGCTGGATATAACAACAGAAAATAATTTAGTTGCATCAGTCATCCCCCCATAAGATTCTTCTTTTTCTGGCTTTTCCCAGTTAAGGGTCACCACAGCGGATCACCTGTTTGCTCATGATTGACAGTGGAGTTTTTACAGTGTCGAGTTGCCAGCCTGGTGCCCAGCCTTCCACAGAAGGCACACACATGCACACACTCATGCCTAGGGCCAATTTTAGAGTGTCCAATCCACCTACAGCATGTCTTTGGGATGTGGGAGGAAACCAGAGCACCTGGAGGAAACCCATGCAACCACAGGGAGGACATGCAGACTCCACACAGAAGGCACCCCAGCTGAGGATCGAACCAGAGAACCTTTGCTGTGAGGCAACAACGCTAACCTCTGCACCACCGTGGCCGCCCAGTCATCCCCCCATAAGATAAACCCTGTTTTTCAATGTTGCATCATCATGGAAGACAAAGCTGTTATAGTTTCATAGTTTCATAGTATAGTACTAGGCTATCTGCCCTGGGGCATTTGTAAGCCTAGCCATAGTCATGTGGCTTTTGCCACCCCATGAAATGGTACAAAAAATGTACAGAATAAATTTAGAATACTGTGCCTCTGTCTAGTAGTGACACAATGAAGGTCCCCTTATATAATAGAATTACTTTACTGTGCCCCTGTCTAGCAGTGACACAGATGTGACCCCTGGGGTAAACTTACGATCTCCCATCCACTCATCAAGATTTCTCTTGAAGAGAGTCAGTGAGGGGCTCTGCCTAATACGAACTGGGATCTTGTTCCAAAGCATGGGAAGCCTCTGGGTTATGAATCTATCCCTCCAGCATGTCCTATTCATACTTGTGCCGAGGTTTAAGTCTTTAGCTCTCGTGGTCCTGATGGACTTGGATTTTTTGAGGTGGAGCATGTCCATCACATCCTGATTGGACATGGCCTTGTACGTCAGGCAGAGATCACCTCTGAGCAGGCGGTATGCTACTGAATAGAGCTGAAGTTTCTTTAGTCTAGCAGAATAAGACATATGTTGGAGACCCTTGATCCTCTTGGTGAGGTACTTTTGTGGTCTCTCCAGCTGTTGCAAATGCCGGGTGAGGTACATACCAAATGGGGCATTGTACTCAATCATGGGTCTGATGAGGGAGGAATATAGGGGTACAATGACATCCTTGGATCTGGATGTGAATCCCTTCATGATGAGGTGTGCAAGGTAGAATGTTTTTCTAACCACTTTGGCAACGTGGGTATCAAATGAGAGGTCGCTGTCGACTTGGGTCCCTAGGTCTCTGATTACTTTTTCTGTACTCAGTGGGTTGCTGTCTATGTGATAATTTGTGGGTACTTTGTTTTTCCCAAAGGGGATGACTATACATTTTTTGGCATTTAGTTTAAGGCCGTGACTCCGGCACCAGTTGTCCGTTTCTGTGAGGCCTTTTTGTAGGATGTGTGTGTCTGCTGGTGTATCGACTATGGCGCCTAGTTTGCAGTCATCTGCGAACTTTGTCAGCCACAGCCCTCCCTTGTTTGCTTTAACATCTGAGAAATAAATGCCGAACAAGAGGGGTCCCAGGACAGATCCCTGTGGGACACCACTTGTGACTGGCTTTGAGTCTGACATTGCTCCAGCGATTTTAACTTTATGGGTTCTGTCCTTTAGCCAGTTTGCAACCCATCTAGTGACATAAGGGTTTACTTTTAAGCTGTTGAGCTTATCTATGATGCCTGAGTGGGGTATTGTGTCGAAGGCCTTAGCCAAGTCCAGGTATGCTGTATGGACTGCTTTGCCCTCGTCAATGGCTCTAGTGACTGTTTTGAAAAAGTCAACCAGGTTTAAAAGGCAGGATCTGCCCTTTACAAAGCCGAACTGGGTGGGGTCAAGTGTCTGTAGGTCCCCTATGTCTCTATTTATGAGTTCCATAATGATTCTTTCCATAGCTTTGCAGACCAGGCTGGTTAAGCTTATGGGGCAGTAGTTTCCAGGGTCTGTAGAGGCACCTTGTGGAGTGGGACCACTGTTGCTGTACGCCAGTGTTCAGGTACATATCCCGAAGTAAGGCTAAGGTTAAATAGCATTTTTATGTGTGGGTTTAGCTCCTCTTGGAGTTCACGTAACACGCAACCCGGGATACCGTCAGGTCCCATTGATGCTGTGTTTTTTGCTTTGTTTAGGGCGGTTCTCACTTGGACATCTGAGATGACAGGGAGATTACATTCAGCTGGGATAAGTATTTCTTCTTTTGGGTGTGAAGGAGGGGATACATTTGCACTGAACCTGTCAGCCAGAATGTTGGCAATATCTGTGGGTTCAGTGTATTTTTTATTGTTGTGAACCAACTCTGAGCATATCTGAGGGTTTCCGCCCAGGTTTCTAACATAGCTGAAGAAGGCTTTGTGGTTATCTTTAGTGTCCTTAGCGATTTTTCTCTCAAAGTTGGCCTTGGATGTTTTTATGAGAGAACATAGTTTTCTGCTAATGTTGATCAGAGATGTCTTCCCTTCATGGGATTTTGCTCTGACGTGCAGTAGCTTCCTTCTTTTGTTATACAATTTGTTTATGGCTGAGGTCCACCAGACAGGACGCATACCTTTGGTGGAGAGGGACTTGGATTTGTTTGGGATTGCTTTGTAGCTTTTGTAATCAAGGAAAGACTCACAGCAACCTAGCAGTTATAGACCCATCTCCCTTTTCAACTAGACCTAAAAATCCTTGTTAGAATATATGCCCTGAAATTACAGCCATTGCTGACTGACTTTATCCACCATAGTTCTTACAAAGTAGGTCAAGTAGGATCATTTCAGACATCTAATAAGTGTGATTTCAGGAAGGTACAGACTTGGACAAGCCCTTTGTTCCCTCAAAACACTTTGATTATGTAGAATGGCCATATCTGTGGGAACTGTTAACTGTATCTGGCCCACCCCGCTATGTCATCCATTCAATATAGGCCTGCTACACTAGTCCCATGCCTGTATTATGGATCAGCAATATAATTTCCAAACCTTTCAGAACAGCAAGGGTCTGGACAGGGATGTCTGCTGTCAGCCTTTCTGTTTATCCTAGCTGTAAAAGCACTATCTGCTTAAATGGGGAATGACCACAGGAAAAAATTGCAAATTGTTGTTAAGGAATAGCCCCACCCCCAACACACACACACACACACACACACACACACACACACACACACACACACAAAGAAATTATAGATGTCTGTCTCTTCACATTTCTTGACACTGTGAAAAACATTTCTGCCCTGGATAGCTTTCTCAGAGAGTTCTACATGCAGGTCTGAGAGCAGACTCTGGCATTACAATGACCATGATGCTTCCAGTAAATACAGCTGCCTACAATCTGAACAGCAAAAAACCCTTGCTTATGTTTCAGGTAGCCTTCCTGTCACTATACAGTTGTGGGCATGGTGATATCCAGAAGATGACGGCACTAAATTGCAAGTCACTAGTAAAGTAAATCTGAGAATCCATATGTAGATGATACTAAGTGGTATATTATAACAGGGGTGATTCAGGAGGCCATCTGGGGTCCATGGTTTCAGGGAGTCCATAACTGAACACCAAATATACTGCACCAGTTTTCCATCTGACATGAAATATTTTTATTTACAATAATTTTACCACATTTAACATTGCTTACTGTCTTAAGTTAGCATATTTAACTGAATGTAGTAATAGTCCTTACCTTACTGTTATAAAAATGACTTAAAATAAAAAAGCATTTAAATATTACAGTAAATGCATTGTGAAAGTCATTTGCACATGAACAATAGAAGGTGTGCCCAGCTACTGATTATTTATCAGTATATGCCAAGCTTACTCTGCCCATGGTGTACTTACTGATCGAACAACAATTCCTTACTGATACTTGCTCTTTTTTTTCAGTAAGACCTGGTTACCTCAGCTAGTTTTTAACCAATTCACTCTTTTTTAACACTCATAACTCCTTATGGCGCCATGACATTTTTAGGGGCCGGTAACAAAATGATACCTAATATTGTTAATTTAGGATGTCCTGCAGTAGATATATTAATCTATATTTGTCACTTATGTATATTCTCATATTTGCAATCATGTTTTCATAACTGAGAGGGCTATATGCCACTGAGAAGAATGCTATGAAATGTGATAAGAGAAAATAATATTGTTATTGTTAATATATACTTGTATATTACACTATACTGGAAATATTGCCAGTTGCTTGCTTTCAATTAAGAAGATGGGCCGGATTCAGAAAGGTTACTTTAAGGTGTACAGCTCACAGAAACCATTTCCAATTCACAGACAGCCCTGCCACAGTGCTTTAGGAAGAAGATGTGCAGAACCATGGTGGGCTGTGTCTAGACATCTCCATCCTAAAGCACTGTGGCAGGGCTGC
The DNA here is from genome assembly GCF_019279795.1 of Protopterus annectens. NCBI lineage: Eukaryota > Metazoa > Chordata > Ceratodontiformes > Protopteridae > Protopterus > Protopterus annectens. The sequence continues at coordinate 862,238,148 of NC_056731.1, read as the reverse complement.
ATATGAAAGCACAAGTCTGCTTGAGAAAAAAAATGTCACAGCATTATAGGCCCAGATTGTACAGATTCAAACATAAAAAGTTGTTTGCAAAAGTTTTAGAAAAAATATATAATTATGGGTTTATGTGCATTATAATATAGTATTGCCATAAAGACTGTGGCTCCATTGGCTGTTATCACTGTAAACAAGACATTTTGATGCGCTCTCCCCTAAAAATACCTGTGGTATGTCAGTTATGCATCTAAGTGATTACTTAAAGTAACACAGCCGGTCATGTTAATGAACATGGACAAAAGCTCTTGTTCACCCATCACTGTAGAAGTAAGTGCCGGAGACTTTAGCAGACAGGTAGAGTTATTATGAGTGCATGTGTGTATGTGTGAGAGAGATTTTGAGTGAGTATGTGTCTGCCTGAGAGGTTGCAGTAGCTGGGTTAGTTAGTGGGTAGGGTAGGTGTGTGTGTGTGTGTGTGTGTGTGTGTGTCTGTGTGTGTGTGTGTGTGTGTGTGTGTGTGTGTGTGTGTGTGTGGTTGACTGTGGAGGCTGAATGAAGGGGAGGGGTGCCTGTGCCAATCCAGTGCATGGTCCACCAGTGTTAAATCCCACAGGAAAGTGCTGATTAGCACTAGTAGTAGGTAAGGGTGATTCAGAGACATGCAGATTAGCCAACAATGAGACTTCTTACTGTTTCCGAAAAGCAAATTCCCACATCATAAAAACAGACTCCTTTTCCTGCAGGTCTTACAGTCAGTGGTGGAGTTCTTTCTGAATCTCCAGGCCTATTTAATATTTCCATATGCACATTAGCATTTCTAAAACCGAGTAACATGCAAACTATTGCCTGGCATCAGCTGGAACCTTATACAATGCTGAAGAAAGCTAAAATTGATATTTGCACTGTAAATTGTACATCTTCAGAGGTAGAAAATCAGTATTATTTATATTATTAATAATAATATAAATAAGCATTATTTTTCATAATTTTGTAATATCTCAGGAAACAGGCACTCAGAAAGAAATTTATTGCTGCCATGTGAAAGCACAAGTCTGCTTGAAAAAAAAATGTCACAGCACAATAGGTGCACATTGTAGAAATTCAAAAACATAAAAAGTTGTTTGCAAAAGTTTTAGAAAAAATACAATTATGGGTTTATTTACACTGTAATATAGTATTGCTATAAAGACTGTGGCTGTGCTGGCTGTTACTACTGTAAAGACTTTTTGATGCTACCATTGTTGTTTCTATATTTAATAGTACTTACCATTAGTAAGATATTGACAGCTGTTGTGCAGAAAATTTCCTCTCCTAATAAGTGGCTATCAGCCTTTAGAAAGGTGTTACTCAGCTTTGTGTGGAATGGAAAGAAGCACAGAATCTCATTGGAAATATTGTTTTACTGATGTTCGCCAGTAAGATAGGATTCCCAAACGCTGGTCTGTATATGCAGGCAATCAGATTTAAAGATGGTTGTACATATTATTACAGACAGTTGTAATGCTCAATGGAAAGAAATACTGCTTTTGATTTATGCCCTGCCTTCACTAAAAATTCCACAAGCGATGCCTCAGATTCCAATATTGGGAATAGAGATATTCACTGTTATTAACAAAAAATTGAAGCAGGCAAAGTTTAAAGTATGATGGAAATGGTGCCCATTAATGGAACAAGCTGCCATTATAGACTTCTTCCCTAGTTTAGGAGAAAACTGTACAGATGTGATGGGTTGCAGTACTGGAGTCAATTAATTATAAACAAGTCCCCTGTTACTTGGGCTAATTTCTCTGGTGCATATGATCTAGATGTGTTTTACAGAGAACTCTATACTTTATTAATGCAGGAAGTTAGAAATGTTAATTTAAGTAAGCTCAGCCCTGATGAATATCCTAGTTTGATTACCTGGACACTCAGTGCACATCGGGCATATTGTAATAACGTTTCTATTAGTAAAGCATATAAAACACTCATTACTCACAGGCAACATTAAACAGGTAAATACAGACTTATGGTGGAGAGAGAATTAAAGATTCCAAGTTCAGATAAGAACTGGAACAACGTTTTATTAATCCCAAGATATGCTTTAAAGTCTAGAAAATGTAGGGGTTTTTTTTGGCATTGCCAGTTCAAATATTTTTATACATTTTCTAGGATTTTACCTATATTCCCAATGATCTCTTACAAGTACTGGAGATTATTTGGAGTAGAACCATTAAGAAAGTTAATAAAAAACTTGGTCTCCTCTACAGGAACAAACAGTTTATGACAAAACGCACCAAAGTAACCATCGCAAGAACTCATCTTCCATCCACCCTCCACTATGCCTCTCCCATTTTGACCAATTTCCACCAAACTGATCTAAATAAAATGGAATTTTGCTACAACAGGATTGCCAGGTTTGCTACTGAAGCCTCATATAGGTCCCACCACTGTCTATCCCTTAAGCAACTCAACTGGCTTGAGTTGCCTCATATACTTCTACTCAATCAACTCTCTATAGCGTACAAACTCTACTACCTTCCTGAGATAACTCCAGCACTTCAGCACCTAATTCAGCCCCACATTCCCTCTAGAGCCTTAAGATCTAGTAACCAGAACCTTATAATTGTCATCAAACATAAAAACGAAGCTGGTAAGTCTCTCTTTGCCAACACCATTGCCAAAACCTGGAACACAATACTAAGCCAAGTAACTTCTACTACCTCCTTTAGTCAATTCAAAAACCTCAGAAAAACCCACTATCTAAGTAACTGGCTATGCTCATGCCACTCACCAGGCTAATCCATACCAAGAGAATTTGTCAGGGTACAGCTAGGTATAAACAGTTTCTCCCCTGAAAGCTTCCAAACCCATATACATTTACCTTACAAAACTTATAACCGCAAAAGAAAAAAAAATGTACCTCTGATTGTCTACTGTAAGAAATGTTAATCACTAGCATGATGTCCTGTTGTGTGTATATATGCTATATGTATGTTTGTTAATCACCAGCATGTTGTCGTGATGTGTATATGTGCCATATATATGTATGTTATACTTCATTTTACTCTCATGTAATGTATTGTAATGTGGAGCTTTTCTCCCCGGGCCTCTGCTGAAAATGGACCTGTGTCCAGTTGGACTTTTCCGGTAAACAAATGTAAAATAAAATAAAATAAATAAAATCTGCAGACTAGCAGCATGTCATTTTAGAATGCCCCTTACTTCCTCAATTTAAAGAAAACCTCAGTAATTTAGTTATGCAGCTGTAGGTTCATAGGTTCACAGATAGGTACTAGGCTATTGGCCCAAGGGCCTATATAAGCCTAGCCAAACAGTACCCTGGCTTTTGCCACCCAAGAAAATTATTTTCCTGTGCCCCTGTCAAGCAGAGCCACAGAAGTGATCCTCGGGGTGAATTTCCTGTCTCCCATCCAGTCATTAGGATTTTTCTTGAAGAGTGCTAATGAGGAGGTTTGTTTGATATAGATAGGTAGTTTGTTCCAGAGTATGGGAAGTCTCTGAGACAGGAATCTATCCCTCCAGCATGTTCTGTTTATTGTGGTAACAAGGTTTAGGTCCTTAGAGCGTGTAGCTCGGAGGGATTGGGATTTCTTTACGTGGAGAATGTCCAACAGCTCTGGGTTTGACATAGCTTTGTATGTTAGGCAGAGATCGCCTCTGAGTAGGCGATATGCGACAGAGTAAAGCTGGAGTTTTTTGAGACGGTCTGCATAGGGCATCTGTTTGAGGCCAGTAATCCTCTTTGTGAGGTATTTCTGCGGCCTTTCCAGTTGTTGTAGATGTCTTGTGAGGTACATACCAAAAGGGGCATTGTACTCTATAATGAGTCTAATGAGTGATGAGTAGAGGAGAACAATGACCTCTTTTTTCCTGGATGAGAAACCTTTTGTGATGAGGTGTGCCACGTAGAAGGATTTCCTGACTACTGTGGTGATGTGATTATCAAAGGAGAGACTACTGTCCACCTGTGTCCCAAGGTCTCGTATCACACTTTCGGTGTTAAGTAGACTACCGCATATGTGGTAGTTCATGGGTACAGAGTTTTTCCAAAAGGGATGAGAATGCACTTTTTGGCATTGAGCTTGAGGCCATGGCTTTGACACCAGGCATCTGGCTCAGTGAGGCCCTTTTGTAGGATATCCACATTGTTAGGAGATTTGATTATGGCTCCTAGTTTGCAGTCATCTACAGACGTTGTTAGCCAAAGACCTTCTGTGTTAGCCTGTACTTCAGAGAAGTAGATACCAAACAGGAGAGGACCTAGGACTGAACCCTGTGGTACTCCACTTGTCACTGGTCTGAAGTTGGATTTAGAGTCTGCTACTTTCACAGTGTGGGTTCGGTCAGTGAGCCAGTTGGCAACCCATCTTGTGACATAGGGATTTATACCTAGTTTAGTGAGTTTGTCTATAATTCCAGAGTGAGGGATGGTGTTGAAAGCCTTGGCGAGATCTAGATAGGCTGTGTGTACCACCTTACCCTCATCTGCAGCTTTGGTGGCCACTTCAAAGAAGTCTATCAGGTTTAGGAGACATGATCTGCCTTTTACAAACCCGAACTGGGTAGGGTCCAGAGTTTGGAGATTACCAATGTCATTGTTTATAAGTTCCATGATGATACGCTCCACAGCCTTGCAGACCAGGCTCATCAGGCTAATGGGGCGGTAGTTCTCGGGGTCCATGGTGGCTCCACCTTTGTGGAGTAGGATAGCCGTTGCTGTGCGCCATTCAGTGGGCACAAACTCTGAGGTGAGGCTATGATTGAACATGGTACTTAGGTGGGGTGCCAGTTCATTCTGTACTTCATGTAGAACGCAGTCTGGGATGTTGTCAGGTCCCATGGATGCTGTGTTCTTGGCTTTGGAGAGTGTGTTTTTTACCTGTGCAGCCGTGATTACAGGTACTTTGCATTCTTCCGGTATAGAGATGGGCCCTTTAGGGGATGAGAAAGGGGGTAAAGTTAGCACTGAACCTATCTGCCAGGATGTTGGCAATATCAGTTGGTTCTGTATATTTAGTACCATTGTGCTGTAACTCAGAGCAGATCTGAATGTTGCCATTGAGATTCTTGACATAGCTATAGAATGCTTTGTGGTTGTCTTTAGAATCAGTGGCGATTTTGTTTTCATAACTAGCTTTGGAGGATTTTATGAGGGATCTCAGCTTCTTACTGAGCCTGACCACGGAGTTCCTCCAATCATGGAATTTTATTCTTTTTTGCAACAGTTTCTTTCTTCTGTTGCAGAGTTTGTTTATAAGGTTCAGACATCTCTCTTACTTCACAGACCTTATTAGGAGAAGTGGAAATAATAGATACAACTAAAGCACAAATTGCAGCATTGGCTCTCTACTCCTCCTAGCTAAGAGGTGTATTACCTAGAAGTGGAAATAGATGTTTCACCCAATTTTGTCATTGCTTAAAAGTCTTTTGCTGTGGCTTCAAGAACTGAAAATGGATACATTCAGAATGCCCATAAATAAATGGACAGAAAAAATGGAATATATTAGATAGTTGGCTTAGAGTATGCTATATGTACTAGACACATCATGCAACTTCTCATTGTAACCTTTCTTGTATGGAAAGAGGTGCAGCTGCAATCCAGCTGTTTTTTTTTTAACAAGAAACATCTTTATTAAATTATCACTTATGACATAGGCAATCATACATTTATATAAATGAAAACAAACCAAACTGACATAATCTTAGCTACAAGCATTTTACATCATAAACCATACTGTCATGATCTTAGTTGCAAATATTATACATCACATATAATCTACCCAATCATTGTCAGTCAGACATTACATAGCTCATTCAAGTTCTGCCTTCTTTTAAACCTTATTCCTCCCTTGTATGCATTGTTCCCACCATTCCCATTTTTCCAATGTAATTTGCTCCTACCATTTTTAAAGATCCTAATTCCAGTTATTTTATCTTTGTTACTATATTCACTACTTCTAGTACAGTTGGTTTAGACTTTGATTTCCATTTTCTAGTAATTGCTTTTTTGGCAGCCACCATAATTAGACTCAGCCACGCCTTACTGTGTCTAGAGAACTAGATCCGCAGTGGTGCAGCGGTAGAGTTGTTGCTTCACAGCAAGAGGTTCTCCCGTTCGATTCTCAGCTAGTGTGCGGGGAGTGCCTTCTGTGTGGAGTCTGCATGTCCTCCCTGCGGGTCGAGTGGCATTCCGAAAGACATATGTGAATGGGCGTACCTTCGTTGAAGGTTGGGCATCGAGCTGGCAACTCAGCACTGTGAAAATCTACTGCCAATCATTAGTGGACCGGAGTTCCACTGTGGCGACCCGTAACCAGGAAAAGCTGAAAGACAACAACAACATCATAGCTCAGAAAAATCATTTACCTAGTTACACCAATTTGCTCGGCCAGTATCTCTGACGGGGTAGTCTGCAGGGAATCTCTAAAGTCTGCCAAATCATTACACTCCCAGAAAATATGTTCCCAATTACTTATTTCTTCTTCATCAAACTTCCAACATTTGCTGTCTACCTGAGGAAAAGTTCTCTGGAGTTTACTTGGGGTATTAAAATATCTCTGTAAACATTTCCAAGCAAAAATCCTAAATCTTCTAGATTTTGTTGCGTATTTGGGAAACATATATACACATATCCCGTCATTGATTCTTTATGAATTGCTTATCCATTCTCTCTTCCCAATCCTTTCTAACCTCCTTGGATTAATGTTTATAGTTATCATGCAATATTTTACATGCTGTACTAATTATTCCTTTTTTAATGACAGCTTCTGTTCTAGAGTCTACTAAAAACTGTACTAGTACTGGTCTTTCATTTAGGACCCCTCTATTTCTTCCTGTTTGCCTATACTCTGATATCAATCCTTGATAGGGAAGGCAATCTCTAACCTGCAATCCAAATAAATTATTGGCATCTTCCCATTCTGTTACCTGTCCCGCTCTAGTTATTTCCTCCCAATACCTCACTTCTTTTCCCAGTTTTCTCCAATAAATTCCAGCCCCCTCTTGCCTATTGTCTGTATCTCTAATTGCACTCATCCCTATCGGCAGAATCTCCTTTCTCCATTCCCGTGTTGGCTTATTTCTTAGAATAATTTCTGCTACTTTATAAGTATAATATTCTATATGGTTATTGTTATTCTTATTAAAGATCTGCATCCAAAATCCTAGTCTCTCCTTGTTTCTTTTCTTTCCCCATTTCATCATCCCTTTCCACATTGAATTATAGGTTTCTGCTTCGGCTATGTATAGGAGCCTTAAATGTGAAGCTCAGAAATACCCATTCAAATTGGGTAATCCCAATCCACCTTGTTCTATTGGAAGAATCAGCTTATCCCACTTGACTTTTGCCATCTTCCCCTCCCAGATAAAATCCTTCAGCTTTTTATTAATTGCTATCTACAACTTCTCCAGTTGATAAAAATATGCCTGACCTGTGTATAACGCCAAAAAAACTTGAAAAGACACAAAATCACTGGAAAACTAAAAAAACTGCTCCAAACCAAGACCAAAAGACACAGATATCAAAGGTTAGCACTTTCATTCACTTTAATATGCTGTGAACTTCATCAGGAAAACACTCTAACCACCCTAAAACAGCATTTAAATACTTAATTAGCAGTCACATGACTGAATAATCATAGTTTAAAAAGAAAGCTCATTTTTATAAATGTAAAAAAATACATACAAATATCCATATAGTGGAAATAGTAGAAGTAGAAAACATAATTAAAAAGTTTTTGTACATTCTAATAAATGTCATAAAATGAAGTTTTAAAAAAACTTTATAGCTAAGTTTGCAAACAACACTTTATGTTAATGGTGTCATTTAGACCTGGTGCAACATCTGCACCCAAGTAAATTTTCCATAAGGATTCTTTGCATTCTAACCAGGTTTTATAATCACCCGAAAAAGTTTCTTGACTGACAGTATCTATCACTGAAAAAACAAAATTTTTGAAGTCAATACAAATACCAACATGTTTTGCCAAAGCATTGGTTTGTTCTTTTTTCTTAATTGCTTAAAGATGTTCATAAATACGTCTTTTTAAACACCTAGTAGTCTTTCCTATGTAATAACTTGGGCAGGATAAACATTGTGCAACATATACTACCATTTCACTTTGATAAGTGTAATATCCTTTGGCCCAAAAAGTTCTTTTTATGTGACTAAATTCCACTGAAGATGTGTTACTGATGTACCTACACTGTCTACAAGAATTACAAGAATAACTACCTTTTTTTCTGAATGAGTGCACTTTTTATGTCAGTTTTGTTATTGCAACCCTGTTCTAATAAACTCTTAATGTTTGTAACTTTTTTATAAGTAAACAGAGGTCGCAGTCTTATAATCTTGGCTAAATCTATATTACCAAGTACAATTTTCCAATTGTCAACTATAATTTTTCTAATGGTCCACATCTCATTAACTATAGGAAGTGGAAATGAAAATGTAAAGCTGTTGTTCAAATTCTTGGAGTGGTCACTGATAACCTGTCCTTCATTCAATGCTTCAAATTGGGTGTGACCTCTCAAAATTGGACTTGCCTTGCCATCTCTTAACTTTAGAACTTAATTTTCTATTTGGTTCAGCCATAATCTGTCATAACCTCTAGCCTCAAATAAAGTTCTCAAAGTCTCCATTTCTTTTGTAAAGTCAGTATCTGATGTAGTTAATCTACTAAGTCTAATTAGTTGTCCTTTAACAACACCCTTTTTCATATTAGGAGGATGGAGGCTGTCTCTATGTAGATATTGGTTGGCAAACACTGGCTTTTTTTAAATGCTACTGATAAACTGTTTGGACTGAAAGTCGAATGCCAAATTTAAATCCAAAAAGTTAAGACTACAACCAAAGCAACTGATGGTGAACTTTATGAAGTCAGTGGAATTGTTAAAGTCAGAAACTAGCATTTCAAAATCTTCATAGCTACCCTGCCAAAGAAAAAAGAGATCATCAATGTAACGGCGATATATCAGTATCCTATCAAACAACCTGTGTTTAATAAGAAACTTATTTTCCCAATTCGCCATCACAAGGTTAGCAAAAAAAAAATTTACTTGGGTGCAGATGTTGCATCAGGTCTAAATGACACCATTAACATAAAGTGTTTTTTGCAAACTAAGCTATAAAGTTTTTTTAAAACTTCATTTTATGACATTTATTAGAATGTACAAAAAACTTTTTAATTATGTTTTCTACTTCTACTATTTCCACTATATGGATTTTTGTATGTATTTTTTTTACATTTATAAAAATGAGCTTTCTTTTTAAACTATGATCATTCAGTCATGTGACTGCTAATTAAGTATTTAAATGCTGTTTTAGGGTGGTTAGAGTGTTTTTCTGATGAAGTTCACAGCATATTAAAGTGAATAAAAGCGCTAACCTTTGGTGTCCGTGTCTTTTGGTCTTGGTTTAGAGCAGTTTTTTAGTTTTCCAGTGACCTGTGTATAAGACTAAAGGGACTAAAATCATTTTAACTGCTTGTACCTTGCTATCTATATCCATATAACACAACTTCCAGTTTCTCAATGTTTATATTATCTTTTATTTAGGCTATTCCGACAAACCCTTAGCTGCCACACCAGAATTCTTTTTGGGTCTATATTATATTATTGAAATGTCAGTGAACTGCACTTACATAGAAAATGGCGTTCAGCAAATTCACTTTTCTGGGGGGCTGTGCCCCCACATCCCCCGCTAATTAATATACTAACTCTGAGATTGTACTACAGTGAGAAAAGGGCAGATTTTCTGATCTTCACTGTACTGCGATCACACTATGAACAGTTCGCTGAACGGCATTTTCAATGTAAGTGCCCTTTGCTGACCTTTCTTTTCAATAATATAATATAGACCCTTCTTTTTAATCCATACTCCTAAATACTTCATTATATCATGTCCCCATAAATATGGATATTGCTGAACCAATTTGTTTGTGGGTACATAATGTACAACTATCGCCTTTGTTTTAACTTCATTAATTTTGTATCTCGAAAACATTTGAAACTGTCTCAGAATGTTCCACAACACTGTAATGTCCTTTTCTGGTTTTGTCAGGTATAAAATAATATCTGCAAAAAGAGCCAGCTTTTCTTGACTACCGTACCAAATATATCCTTGAATTTCTGAGTCCCTTATTTTCTTTGCTAGTGGTTCTAAATATAATGCAAATAACAAAGGGGAAAGAGGACACCCCTGCCTGGTTCCTCTGCTCAAGCAGGAATTATCAGAGAGGACCCCACCCACTATAATTTTGGGTATATATTAGAATCGTAAAAGCTGACTTTTGCGAATACAAGTTCATTAACACATAAATGTCGATGTACTAAAATAGCGAAGTACAAAAAAGTGAATTTCAGAATGCCGAACGTGTTTTCTTGGCCAGCAGGGTGATCGTGGGGATGAGGAAATAAATCCTTTTCACCACTGTGGTGCAGTCTCGGAGTTGGTATATTTAAGTAAGGGGGGTGCAGGGGGGGCTTGCCCCCCTGCAAAAACATTTGAAAAAGTGTTTTACATTAGGTTTGTTCACTTAGGTTTACCTTACCTGTATGGCGCTGTTGCTTCCGGGAATATGTTTGGCATTCTCATTTGCGCTTTTTTTGTACTTCGCTGTTTTCGGACTTCGACATTTCTGTGTCTATGACCTTGTATTTGCAAAAGTTAGCTTTTGCGATTCTAATATAGACCCATCATTTTCACCTCCAGCCCCTCATAAGTCCTCCTAATCAACCTTATAACTTTATCAGGGAATGAGATGCTTCCATTGACCTTTTCATAAAGTCCCAACTTACTCTCTCAACTGCTTTCTCTGCATCAAGACCCACCAACGACAGTGGTATTTTCTTATATTCTGCTTCCCTCTGGATCAGCAATGTTCTGTTAATGTTGTCAAATGTTTGCCTCCCCTCCTCAAAACCACACTGATCCATATCTATCAGTTTGGCATCATTTTTGCCATTCTTGTAGTCATTATAGACATAAACACTTTTTAACCATGGTTTAATATTGAAATGGGCCTGTATGAAGTTGGATCTGTTTGATCTTTACCCTCTTTAGGTATTACAGCTACCACCATTTTCTTCTAAGATGTTGGCACTTCCTCCTCTTAAAATACTGTTAAATAAAACTTTCCAGATTTTATCAGTTTTTCCCTCCTAGCTTCCAGACTTCCACAGGAATACCTTCTCTTCCTGGGGACCTTCCTGTAGATTGGTTATACATCACTTTTTAATTTCATCTCCTGCTATCCTAACTGGGAGTGCTTGAGCTTCATCTACTGCTAAGCTTGGCATATTTAATTCTTTCATACACATTTCTATTTGTACCTTTTCTTGGTTTCCATATTTCTCTGCTTTAAACAGACTTTCATAACATTCCCAAAATATTTCTAATACCTCTGCAGGATTGTGTTACCTTCCTTGTTATTGGCTCCCTAAGCGTGGTGGCAGCTCTTTTAACTTTTTCTGTTGCCTAAGTCATTGTGCTAAAAGTTTTTGTGCTCTAGAGTTATTATCAAAAAAACAGTTGCTTAACAGCAGTCCTTCTAAAGTCATGCATGCTATCAAGGTAATCCCTTATTTTCTGTTTAGCATTCTGCAGTTGCCCCTCTTTTTGTTCTGTGAGATTCCCCCTATTCTGCAGTGCTTTAACATTTGTCAGTCCCTATAAATAATTCTTGTTACTTCTTAACCATATATCTTTTTCTTTTATTTCCCTGTATTTTAAACTCCTCTCTAATTTTATCCGACTCCCTACTATATGTTCAGAAGAAATTTCTATCTTCTCTAATAGCTTCTGAATAATTTCCAGTATCCATTCCTTAAATTCCTCTCTTTTCAACAGATAGATGGAAAAGCGCCAGTGTCTCATTTCTATTTCATTACCTTATGTTTTTATTTTAGTTATTTTTGGTGCATGATCTGAAATAGTTATTGGGTGCAAATCACGACCTTCAATTAAATGCACATGTGCCTGTGAAATGTAAATTCTGTCTAGCCTAGCCCAGTTTTTGTATCTTGGGGAAAATGTGTAAATTCACTCTGAGCTCATAGTACTGCATTCACATCTTCCATGCCAAATATTTAATGAATTTCTTCAGATGTCCACCTTCCTTTGTTATACTCTCCCTTCTGGGCCCCTGACACATCATCACTGCTACAAATCAAATTCCAGTCCACATCTATAAGTAATATACCTTGCTGATTGTTTCTCCCAGAATTTTCTTAAGCTCCATTATAGCAGTTGTAGGTGGAATATAAGTAATGCCAATGTAATCCTCCTTCCTTGCCAGCATACCTCTTAAGTGTACCTCATTACGAGGAATGTTCCTCATTTGGGATCTTAAAAAGTTCACGTTCCTTGAAGTTTCACATTGAAAGGGCCTGTCATACATTCAGTATTAGCAGATTTTTAATGGCTATCCAGGGTAAATAAAACTGAATTGTATTAATTCATTTAAAGAATTATTCCATAAGTAAAAATATCACATTTTAACCATCCTATGAGCTTCATAGCTGAAGTTGTTAGTAAGCTGTTAGTAGATGTTCCACATTTTGCCCATTTGTTCCACATTACGAGAGCTTGTGTTCCTCATTTTGTAGATGGAAGGTTGAGAGACATGCTTGCCAGTAGCCCCGTAGTACCACAAATCTACCATTATTGTCTTTTTTATCATCTTCTATCACTATTGGAGTTCTTCTTGCAATTAATATAATTACACCTCTTTTCCTTTGTCCCAGGTATTCCACTGAATAACCATTCTGAAAACCTTTATCAAATTCACATGTCCAGTTCTTTCCAAATATGTCTCGTGTAGCATAGCAATTTATACTCTACATTTATAATATAGTTTACTACTCTTTCATTTTTGTATTTATCTCTGGGACCATTGACATTTAAAGGCATTTCAGAGAGCATCATTGTATTAAAAATGTATTACTCTTACCTTTTACCACCTCAGGTTTCGTGCCCACTGAGTGGCGCAGAGCTACAGTTATCCCTCTCCACAAGGGGGGGATACACCTTGGATCCCGGAAACTACCATCCCATCAGTCTGACGAGCCTTATCTGCAAGGCCATGGAGCGTATTATCATGGAACTTATAAACAAAGACATTGGCAACCTTCAAACACTGGACCGCACTCAGTTTGGATTGACTTCTTCAAATCAGTCTCCAGAGACATGGACAAGGGTAAGGTGGTCCACACAGCCTATCTAGACCTCGCCAAGACCTTTGACACCATCCCCCACTCTGGAATCCTAGATAAACATACTAAGCTGGGCATTAATCCCTACATCACCCATTGGGTTGCCAACTGGCTTAATGACAGAACCCGCACTGTAAATGTAGCTGACTCCAAATCCAGTTCCAGACAAGTGACAAGTGGAGTACCTCAGGGTTCAGTCCTGGGACCGCTCTTGTTTGACATCTACTTCTCTGAAGTACAGGCCAACACTAAGGGACTCTGGCTAACATAGTTTGCAGATGACTGCAAACTGGGAGCCATTATTGAATCCCCAAATGATGTAGATACTCTACAAAAGGGCCTTACAGAAAGAGATGCTTGGTGCCAGAGCCATGGGCTCAAACTCAATGCCAAGAAATGTATAGTTATTCCCTTTGGGAAAAACATGTACCCGTGAATTACCACATAGGTGGCATTACACTAAACACCAAAAGTGTGATAAGAAACTTAGGGACACAAGTGGGCAGTGGTGTCAACTTCGATAACCACATCGCCACAACAGTCAGGAAATCCTTCTATGTGGCACACCTAATCACTAAGGGCTTTTCATCCAGGAAAAAATGAGGTCATTGTCCCACTGTACTCATCCCTCATTAGACCCATTATAGAATACAATGCCCCATTTAGTATGTACCTCTCAAGACATCTGCAACAACTGGAAAGGCCGCAGAAATACCTCACTAAAAGAATCACAGGCCTAAAGCAGATGCCCTGCGCTGACCGCCTTAAAAAACTCCAGCTATACTCTGTCGCATATCATCTACTCCGAGGCGATCTCTGCTTAACATACAAGGCCATTTCAAACCCAGAGCTGTTGGACATGCTACACTTAAAGAAATCCCTATCCCTCAGAGCCACATGCTCCAGGGATCTAAACCTTGTCATCACAATAAACAAAACATGATGGAGGGCTAGGTTTTTGACTCAGAGACTTCCCAGACTCTGGAATAGACTGCCCATACATGTCAAGCAGAGTGCCTCTTTGGCCTTTTTCAAAAGGAACCTTGACGATTGGATGGGAGAAAGGAAATTCACCCCGGGGATCACATCAGTTGCCCTGCTAGACAGGGGTCCAGGGAAATAAATAGTGTGGAAAGAAATAGCCAGGGAATTGTTATGGCTAGGCTTGTGTAGGTCCTAGGGCTGATAGCCTAGTACCAACCTATGAACCTATGTATAACAGCTTTTTTGTTAAATGTCTAGTTCCAGCTTTTGTGTTACATGCATACAGTGTTTGGCAGGTTGAACTTTTATACAGTTGTTTCTTGTCATGTGCATTTGAGCTAAAACTTTTTGTTTATTTGAAAACCCTCAAAAAAACCACACCCCAATACCCCCTAAAACCAAGTAACTTAATACTAACACACAAAACTGTGTACATCTTCAAATGTTGAAGTTTTACCCTCCTAATAGGAACAGATATCTCAAACTTGACAGCCACATGCACACACTTGAGTTAACCTAAAAGAAAAGTTATCCATGCTAAGATGCATGATACAGCCTGTGCTTCTACTAAGCACTGTCTGGTTTTGTCTTACTTTTATAGCTCTCTCAGCTGGGAAAATACCTGAATGCTTTAAGAGAACATTATCTCCTAGCCAGTGTGTCTTTTTTTTTCTAACCAGTTTCTGTCTATCAGATTGTCTCCGTGGAGACATGAGGACCTGATACAGAATTGCTACTAAGCATGTCTTTATTTGCTTGAAAAAAGCCTAATAATATTCAGTATTCTTTTTCATTTAGTTGCTTTCTCTTAAAGCTTGTTACTAGATCAAGCTAAGGACCTTAATCCAGTAATTCCCCCATGCATGAATGCTCTTTTAAACAGACTTTTTTTACATTGCAGTGCCTACATTTCGTAAAACTGAACAAAGAGAAAGAGAGAAGAAGGGAGAAAGAAAAGAGAGAGAAAAAAACAGAAACACCTGTTTATACTAGTATCCTCATTACACTTAAAACAACTGAGAAAACTTTATAGTATGCAAAGAAAATCATACACTATAAAATAGTACTATTAAGAAAAAACTGTTTTACTTGCAGTTAACTTTCTCCATCCTCTTCCCCTCTCCTAAACATTTTCTGAACATTAATGACATGAAGTAAATCATATACTTTAGAGTGCCCCACAAGTCCACCAAAGTCCAAATAAGTCCAATATTTCCAGATTTTCTTGTTCTGCCATATTCCACAAATATAATTATTGCTTTGTAATCCCACATTTACCAATTTCCAAGTTACTGGCTTTATTTCTGTTCATCTCCAAATCCCAGATCCTGTCTCTGCTTCATTTCCAACGTACTCTCAGTTCTTCTAGCAAAGTCTCACTCTCCCTTCCTTCTCGATAGTATTTTCTGTTGAAACATTGGAAAAGGTTTTACTGGCACAGTCTCTCTGTGGCCTGTATTACCAGAAGAACAGTAAGCAGAATCTCCTTCTGTTTCACAGATCACTTTTTGTTGAACAAACTTTTGTATTTCCACCATAGCATGAACCTCATCAAAAATGATTTTGGCCCTCCGGGGAATAATATTTTGAAGATACCTGGATACAGCAGTTTGAATCTCATGCCTGCTTCTCAACATTCCGTAAATAGTAGAATAAATGTACTCCAATTATGCCTGGTGTATAATGAGTAATCATTCTCCACAAACACCCTGCTGTCTCCCACTTTTAGTACTTTGCCCTTTTGCCACAGTTTTATCAGAATCAACTCCTTCTGCTGGTAGGATTGCATCTTTACAATTAAAGGTCTAGGTTGCTTTCTTATAGCTAGGTTTGGCACATACACACAATGAGCCATTTCAGTTAACAACTCCTGCTGTGGAATACCGGTTCAGTTGTTTTTTGTGCTTTCATAAAATTAATTCAGTCTGTTCTTTCCAACTTCTCTAGTATAGCTGAAAATCTCAGCTTTTCCCTGCCTTTTCTGTCATCTAATTCTGTTATTTTTTTAAACATCTCTTCTTGAGCAGTCTCATATTCAGGCAGTTTTTTCCTCATTTCAACCTATGATTTTTACAGTGTTATCACCTCATCTAAATATCTATTTAAAGCTTCTTCTATTTTTTTCAGGCTTTTGTGATTTGAGTTGGTATACTCCATCAGTGTTTAATTTATTTTAACCAGGTCTGCATGCCCTTGTCTTATGCTTTCTTCTAGGATACTGGAAGGCATGTCTGGAGTTTGCACTGCCTTTTGCTGAACAGCTTCAGCGCTTTTTGCAGTCAGTGTTTTTTCCTCATCTTTTGTAGCTGATTTTCCTTTGGGTCCTCTGTATTTCTTTTTTTCCTGACATCCAGACAGTGTACTTAGTAGCCAGTTACTGATATTTACCCAGAAAATAAAACGTCCACTGGCCTTCTCTGCTGAGTTTCTGTTTTCACACTGGGAGAGCTAGAATGAAGCTGTTACTCAGTGTGGAGCCATCTTGGAAGTCCCTGAAATCCAGCTTTTGATAACATTTTATTAATTGTAACACTAGCTCTGTGATCTTCTGTTTTCTCATTGAATCAGAAAATTGATTAATGCTGTTTTTTGTATATTTTATGAAGAGTTGTAAACAGTTATAATATATTTTATCTTATATATGTTTTCTGATTATGTTTATTGTTTCTGATGTTTTAATAAAACTGTTAAACAACAAAAAATATATTTAGAGTTGTTTAGCATATTTTTTTTAATCTGTTTTTTTTTAGAAAATATTCTAGAATATAAGGATGTGTGCAGACTGCTAGATGTGTCACATTTCCCAGACCAGAGGTGCTAATGATTTAAAAGCTGATTTGGGGCCTTTGCCTCCTTATGCTTTTTGTTTTTTTTCTCTGATTCTTACTGTTAAGAAGTTGAGACCTATGGTAAGTAGACTGATATGAAATATTTTAACAATAGCCGACGAGTGGTTGTGGTATATCAAGTTTGATCATGAGGGTGAAGCCCGAGTGATTAAACAAAGCCAGCCATGGGTAAATCTTCAATACACCCACATCTAAGAGTCAATTATTGCTATTATACAATGCCAAATTACGAAATTACTTACTTTTCTTATATAATGTCTTTGTATAATGGTGCTGTGGTGTTACTCCATGTTGTTTCTGCATTCTTCCACTTTGTTGATGTGCTGCCCATGTTTATTAGACTTAAGTTCCCATGCTTACACAGTACATCAATATCAATCCTTTGGAAAGCAAACAGAGAAAGGAAGATGTCTTTTGATTTTTTTTGTTGTTTGTTTTTTTGAAGAAAAAAAATACTGTGAAATCCAGACAGTTTAAGGTATGAGACAGACGACCAAAAATACAAGGAAAATTGGGTACATTATGCAAAACTAAAGAAATATACCCGATTTCCCTTGTATTTTCTCTGCCCTCCTTATGTACCTTTTGATCTCTTCGCTGAAGAAATATGTAAAGACTTAAATAAGGGGGACAAAGGTCTGTATTGTAAATGTTGGCTTTATAAACTTTAAAAGCTGCTAGAATAACAGGATTTATGCTATCAGACATTGATTTTCATAGCATATATTAATAGAGGAAAGTCTGGGTGACCAGACTTTTTCTATTGATATATGCTCAATTTACAAAGGGCGAACTGGTTGGGCTATCCAATCAACATGCACATTTTTTAATACTAACGAGCTACCATTGTATTTTGAGTCTTTATCCATCCATTATTTTTGGCTTTGTTCAAATTTCTTGTGTTTAGAGATTGAGGGGTATGAATTATCCCTCATCACCAGATAAAAGATTGTAAAAGATACAGAGAAATGATAAAGATGGATGCAGCAACCCAGTCTCCTGATTCTCAGCATCCAGAACACACACAAAAAAGTAGGTTGACACATTGCATAAATCTTCCATAACTAGGTAGGATTTATATAATCCATAGAAAGCTGACACTGCTACTGTTTATCAACTTCCTCAGAATGTAAGAATAATATTTCTTTAACCTCATCACTATAGGATAAGGATTCAAGGTTACTGGATTGATATGTTAATATTGTTAATAATATTACACACCTGACACCTTAGAGCTGATTTAACATGATTACTTACCAGAGCAATTTCTTTCTAAGAGTAATGTAATGCAAAGAATATAAAAACTAGTTGCAGTAGTGGGTAAGATAGGAGTGCATAGAGTAAAACATGCTTCTGATGCTGTGGATGCCTTTTGAAGACTTTTGAAGTGTTAATGATAGTCTTACAAAGGTTAACTTGTCCAAGAACTGAATCTCACAATGAAGACATGTGATCATGAATTTGGAATGCTCCTACAATTGAAAAATTTTTGTTCACCAAGCCTGCTGACTGTATTATAGCTGATTTAGAAAAGAAAGGCAAAGTGAGATAATTTTTGAAGGGCATGAAAGTACCTCCTACCCCTCAGCCACAACATATTTCACTAGCAATAAGAAACCATGTTACAGGAAAGGAACTCCCTGTTTGAATTGTGCAGTATCCAAGGTGGTGCATATAAGTAGCAAGGGGTGTAGAGGACACAGCCCTCCCATACGGAGAGTTCAGGGGAGGTTGCCCACCCCCACCCACCCCCGCAAAAGCGATGTTTATTGATTTGCATGATCCAAGTTTATGTGCGAATTTCAGTGCAGGTTTTTTTTCAATTATTTTTTGTCTGTAATCAGAACTGTGATGTTTTGCAGTACTGATAATCTGACAGATTAATAAAATGTATGTATATTTATAGACACACACACACACACAAAAGAATGTGTGGTAGCATAGCAGTACTCACAAAGGCATTTGAATTTTTTGGATGCCAGGTAGAAATGCAGTACTGCAGTGATCAACACTCTAAATTCTAGTCTATGTGGATCATATACCAAGAGCAACACTGTATTATCATGCAGAATTCCTATTATTCGTAGGTATAGCAGTCTCCAAACTCTGTATGTATGTATGTATGCATATATATATATATATATATATATATATATATATATATATATATATATATAGATAGATATATATGCAGCATGGATGTAGGGAGCACAGTTTCCCACATTAGGTGTGTTGTAGGTGGGGGTTGTCACCTGCAAAATGTTCATAAATTGCTAAAACAGATTTTAAGTTTTCCTCTATATGTGAGCAGCTGCAGTTTTGTGATCATACCTTTTTATTCTGGTCATTGCTGCAAAGTGTCTGTTTTGGAGCCAAATTTTCAGCACTAATTATACCTGCCTACTTTTCTTTAACACAGTTTTGCTATAGTGTTTTAGAAGTGAGCAGAATGTGTGCCATGTAATTATACTTGAGATTGGAAGTGCAAAATAAAGTAAAATAGTGTATATAAATACTTTTAACATTTGCAAATCACAGTTGCATCATACATTATTTTGAATTGCATTTCTAGTTGTAATTGGGCAGTATAGAAGTATGTCTTTGGCTGTAGTCTGTGGGACTTGTTACTTCTTTTTGAAACTTAGGCTGGTCATAGTGGTGTATTGTTAACAGAACTGTTACACCAAGTTTTGTTACATTCCTCATATGTGGACCACTGCATGATATAACTTCATCAGGAATACCTCGTCTTGCAAAATATATTTCAGTACTATGGTTTTGTATAACTGCAGTGCTTCTGAAATTTGAGTAATTGTCCATACAAAGAAGGTAATGCATCTTTATACCACAAGTTCCTATTTTCAGCTAAAGAATTTTTAAAATGTTGCATTTTGATTTTGCTTGCGGAACATATAGATATTACCACTTTGCCCCATTTTTGTAATATGTCTAGATGTTTTAGGCCAATAGAAAATATCCTCAGCCTTTTCTTTTCACTTCCAGACTCCTAAATTTGACTTGTAATTTATTCAGCATGGCTTTGCATAGCTGAGTACTCTTTCATCTTTAAGCAATAAGTGTTTTACAGAACTAATCTCATGTTGTATGAGAAGTAAACATGAACATTTGGATGAAATGAGTTATGGTCCAGCCACCCAGTCATTATTACTTCTTATAACAAACTAGTAAATCCTAAGAAAAGGAAGCAGTGTTGAGAGCACTACCGTGCAACTATTAAATCAACAAATTCAACACAGTCGGAGGTGCAGAAATGAAACCTTGGAGATGCACACTTTACACTAATCCAAAAGACTTTTCTGAGGAAGTCTCAGTGTCTACGGGATGAAAAGCACGGTGAATTAAGTTAAGAATTTAGTGTTTAGTGTGTACTTCGTGGTTTCCATGTGTATTGCTGTCAATTATTAAAGTGTGCATCTCCAAGGTTTCATTTCTGCACCTCTGACTATGTTGAATTTGTTGCTTTACTTCTTATAACAAAGTCTTCCTGCATGCTGACTATAAGCTCTTTTAGCTTCTCTTTTGGCATAGGTAGTGAGAGAGATGTCCAAAGAGCTTCTAGATTTCTCTCCATGAAGTTTTGCTTACATTCAGCATCTCTGTGAATGCAATTAGTAGGGGAAAAAAATTCTTCACTCACTCTTTCTTGCATTCCTCTATAGATATACTGTACATAAGGTATTGGTTATATGCATTAGCCATCCTGCTTTATACTGAACATGCACGTTATATTTTTGCAAAGGCGATGGCATACTTTGCAGACTTGTAGCTGTATGAAGAGATTTCTTAAATATACTTCAAAACAGCTTGTGAACCTGTTCTACTCTGAGGCTGTTTTACCATATACAGTGGATATAAAAAGTTTACATACCCTGTTAAAATGCCAGGTTTTTGTGATATAAAAAAAATGAGACCACAATAAATCATTTCAAAACTTTTCCCACCTTTAATGTGACCTATAACCTGTACAATTCAACTGAAAAACAAACAAATCTGTTAGGAGAAAAAAATATAAAAAATAAAAAAAACTTACAATACGCCGGTTGCATAAATGTGCACACCCTTAAACTAATACCTTGCTGTGTGTGTAAACCCTTAAACTAATACTTTGTTGAAGCACCTTTCAATTTAATTACAGCATTCAGTCTTCTTGGGTACACACCTGCCAACAATTAAAGAGACTCTAATTAACCCCAAATAAAGTTCAGCTGTTCTAGAAGAAATTTCCTGACATTTACTCAGTTGCTTGCTACAGCAAAAGCCATGGCTCGCAGTGAGCTTACAAAGCATCAAAGGGATCTCATTGCTGAAAGTTATCAGTCAGGAGAAGGGTACAAAAACTTTTCCACAGCATTGGATATACCATGGAACAGAGTGAAGACTGTCCTCAAAAAGTAGAAAAAATATGGGACAACAGTGACATTGCAAAGAACTGGACATCCCACCAAAATTGATGAAAAGACAAGATGAAAACTGGTCAGAGAGGCTGCCAAGAGACCTACAGCAACAATGAAGGAGCTGCAGCAATTTCTGGCAAGTACTGGTTGTGTACTACTTGTGACAACAATCTCCCATATTTCCATATGTCTGGACTATGGGGTAGGGTTGAAAGACAGAAGCCTTTTCTTACACAGAACATCCAGGTCCAGCTAAAATTTTCAAAACAATACATCAGGTCTCCAAAAAGCATGTGTGAAAATGTGTTATGGTCTGATGAGACCAAGGTTGAACTTTTTGGCCACAATTCTAAAAGGTACGTTTGGCGCAAAAATAACACTTTGCATCAACAAAAGAACACTATCCCCACGGTGAAGCATGGTGGTGGCAGTATCACTCTTTGGGGTTGCTTTTTTTCAGCTGGAATTGGGCTTTAGTCAAGGTGGAGGGAATTATGAACAGTTCCAAATACCGGTCACTTTTGGCCCAAAACCTTCAGGCGTCTGCTAGAAAGCTGAAGATGAAGAGGACTTTCACCTTTCAACATGACAGTGACCCCAAGCATACATCCAAATCAACAAAAGAATGGCTTCACCAGAAGAAAATTAAAGTTTTGGAATGGCCCGGCCAGAGCCCAGACATAAATCAAATAGAAAATCTGTGGGGTGACCTGAAGAGGGCTGTACACAAGAGATGCCCTCACAATCTGACAGATTTGGAGTGCTTTGGCAAGGAAGAGTGGGCAAATATTGCCAAGTCAAGATGTGCCATGCTGATAGACTCCTACCCAAGAAGACGGAAGCTGTAATTAAATCAAAAGGTGCTTCAACAAAGTATTAGTTTAGTTTAAGGGTGTGCACACTTATGCAACCAGCGTATTGTACGTTTTTTTTTTTTTATATTTTTTCCCTTAAAAGATTTGTTTTTTTTGTAATTGAATTATATATATAATATGTCTGTGTGTGTGTGTGTGTGTGTGTATGTATGTGTGTGTGTGTGTGTGTGTGTGTGTGTGTGTGTGTGTGTGTGTGTGTGTGTGTGTGTGTGTGTGTATATGTATATATATATATATATATATATATATATATATATGTGTGTGTGTGTGTGTGTGTGTGTGTATGTATGTATATATATATATATATATATATATATATATATATATATATATATATATATAGTCATGGAATGGTGGACAGCAAAAAGTGATGACTGATATTTCCTTTTTATTGAAAACATAGTGTATACCTAAGCAACATTCAAAGTTCTTTACCCATAAGCAATTTTTCTGCCTTTTGCATGGGACTGTTCGTGACCCTTGTTGACTGACAGCTACTTGCAATATAGCGGGTAGTGTTGTGTCATAGAATTTCTGTGTAACAGCTTACGTAGCTAATCTTTTAAGCATTTCAAACCTTTTCTCTTGTTATTCTGACCAACATCAAGCAACATTATACTGTAGTAGCTCCATAGTAGGTACAGTTACATCTGAGAAGTTTGGAATGAACTTGGAAGAAAGTACCAACAAATCCCATAAGAGACAACATGTTATGAGGGTTCTGCATATGTACAATTACAATGACTTTATCTAAATCAAATTTGAGGCCATTAGTAGTCACAGTATGGCCTATGTTCTTGAGAGCTGACATACAGAGTTGACTCTTGTTTCTCTTCATCATTAAGCCTTTTTGTCTCAAGCTGTTTAGCAATTTAATGAGGTCCAAATCATGTTCTTTCTTAGTAGGTAACCAGACTAGGAGATCATTAGTTATATTGTCAATACTTTTCAAGCCTTCAGTCACCTCTACTATGGCTGTTTGAAACACCTCAGATGCCACTGAGATTTCAGAAGGTAGGCATAAAAATCAGTATCTGTCTAAAAGTTTAGAAGAAGTACAGCTTCATGCTACTATCATCTTGCATAATCTGCCAGAGTCTTCTTTATCATGAAACAGAGAGAGAAACTTAACCTTAGACTCTGAGACATAGTAGCAACTGCTTCTTCAATCAATTGAAGTGGATAAGGATCCCTTTTGATCCATGTGTTTAAATCTTGAGGATCAATACATACCTAGCTTATTCTGCAGCATTGCTGTTAGTATGCCATATACTTATTCATTCAGTTCAGTTTTCTTAACAATTGCTTCAAGTGATTATGACTCTTGTCCAGTTCTGTCCTTGACTGCAACTTGAATTTATCTTGGGACATTCACTACTGATACAACCTCATAGGAAATTTTAATATGATAGCCTCCTTCCATGCAGGTTAAACTAGTAAGCAATTTGGAATGTCTAAGATATCGTCCTCAGCTTGAGGTACACAATCATATGTTTGAAAATTAAACTTCTTAACTTTCAGAAATGTACTTATGCTATTGTTTGTAATTTTAACTGATTTTGTGGTTTTGATGAGAGGCCAGCTGGCATAATGGTTCAGGTCTTCGCAGCTTATGCACAAGGTACAAGGTTCAATCCTGACCCCCGACCAGTGCCTGTTTGGAGTTTGCATGTTCTCCCTGTGTCTCTGTGGGGTTCTTTCCGCCTCTGAAAAACATGCTGAGTGTTTCCATCTCAAACTCACCAATGAATGGAGCTGTGGGCAGCAGCACAGACTCTACATGGTGCCCTATAGGGGGAAGAGTTGTACAGACCAACCGCTTTGGGCATCTACTGTGGTGCTCAGTACCCTCAAGATAGGAGAACATGGATCACAGACAGTGCGCTGTGGCGGGGCTAACCACTTGATGGTGTAAAATATGGCTCTAGGTGATGTGATCATGTTGACTAATTTCACCAAAATGGGCATGGGTACTTACAGGTGATAAGTGGATTGAGGACCCCGGCCTACTCCAACCTATGCCATGGACCCATACTAATGGTGGGAGGAATGTATTTGCCCCTATTGGCCAGTGTGTGCCAGCTATAAAGCCTAGCAGCCCTGGGTCAATAAATTACTGGCCAGCCGGTGTCTACTTGCCCAGCCTTGTTTACCTGGGATAGTTCTGTTGAACGAAAGCTGGACGTAAAACCAATCAACTTGCCAAACATGAACTGAGAATTGCTACACTTAATGTAGGTTCACTGACAGGATGCAGCTTGGATGTGGATGGCATGATGATACAGAGGAGGCTGGACATTCTATGGATCCAAGAGACAAGATGGAAGGGCAGTGCAGCAATGCTACTTGTCTTGGATCCAGAGTCTACTACTCAGGAAGGGGACAAGCTAGAAATTGTGTGGGAATTGTGGTGGGACAGAGGCTTCAGAAGGTAGTGAAGGATATCTGCAGAATTAATGACAGTCTCATGGCAATTAGACTCTAGTGTAATGATATATTCATAATCTCAGCCTATGCCCCACAGCAGGGTTGTGATAGTGAGGAAAAGAGTGCATTCAGACAGCAGTTGCAGGGCTTACTAGATAAACCAGGACAACATGAATTGGTGTTGATAATGGGTGACTTCAGTGGACATATCGGGACAGGCAGAACATGATATGAGGACTGCCTGAGTCCACATGGGTGGGGCAACAGGAATAAAGAAGGAGAAGCCATTCTAGACTTCGATCTGGCAAATGGCTTGATAGTAGCCAACACATGGTTCAGAAAGAGAGAGAGAGTCACAACATGCAACTCAGGTAGACTTCTTCCCAGTAAGGAAAAGGCACTGGGGTAGAATCCATGATTCCAAAGTCATCCTCAGTAAAACAGTTGGCCTACAGCATAAACAAATAGTTGCCTCAATCAGCTACACACAGTAGTCACAGATGGCTCTAAGGTCAAGAGAGACCAATTTGTCTGAAGAGAAAGTACAACATTTTAAAGAATCGCTCAGGGCTGTAGCACCCCAAGAAGAGGAGGAAATAGATGGAGCTGAAGAAGAATGGCAGCTCCTCAAAACAGCATGTGTTAGGACTACAGAACAGACTTTGTTGCCGAACCAGGTATGGAAATAAGGTACATAAGGAAAGCTGGTGGTGGAATGCAGAAGTTCAGAAAGTGATCAAAAGAAACAAGGAGTGCTGGAAAAAATGGAAGATAGAAAAGACCAACCAGGCTAGGAAGAAATACCAGTTGGCTAACAAAGAAGCTAAGAAAGCAGTTGCAATAGCAAAGAATAGGGCATCTGAGGCACTCTACCAACTTCTGGAAAGGGACTCAGTAGGTGGTACAAAGGCACTATATCAGGTTGCAAGGGAAAGACAGAAATATAAAGAAGATAGTCAGACACCCTTCATAAGAGATGCCAGCAATGACGTACTCATCAGTCCACAGGACATCAGATGCAGATGGAAGGAGTATTTCCAGCAGTTTCTGAATGAAGAAAATCCAACAGAGGCTGTACTGTCCCATCAACAGCCTACAATGAGAGAAGAAGAGGAGTCCACCCAAGAAGAAGTAAGAATAGCACTAAGGAAAATGAAGTCATGGAAAGCAGCAGGCTCAAATGAGGTCACAGCAGATATGATAAAGATGTTGGGTGAGATAGGGGAGAAATGGATCCTGAGGGTACTCAAAGCAGTGTGGAGAGAAAGGCATATCCCAGATTACTGTAAAACAAGCATACTCGTGCCAGTGTGCAAGAACAAAAGGGATATCCAAAACTGTGGGCAGTACAGAGGCATCAGACTCCTGTATCACATTGCATGAAAGTTCTTGAGAGGGTAATTGATAAATGGATATGCATAGTAGTACAACGTAAGCTGGGAGATGAGCAGTTTGGATTCAGATCAGGATGCAACACAACTGACCTGATGTTTGCAGTGAGACAGATAGTTGCAAAGAAGCTGGAGATGAGGAAAGAGTCCAACTAGGCATTCCTTGACTTGGAGAAAGCATATGACAAGGTCCCAAGAAAGCTGATGTGGGCAGTACTGCAGCGGTTCAAAGTCCCAGAAACACAGGTAGGTGCAGGCTAGGTACAAGGTCCCAGTCACTCAAGGATGAACAGTGTTTGGCCTAACAGAGGGATTCACAGTGGGAGTGGGTATACACCAGGGTTCAGCTCTGAGCCCACTGCAGTTCATACTAGTGATGGACTACATTAGCAAACAGGGTGGAGGGGCTAGATCAACAAAGTTACTGTATGCAGACAATGTGGCATTAGACTCTGAGCAAGAACTTCAGCAAAAGATAGGGGGTGGAATGCAAAACTGAAGGCACATGGGATGAAACTAAGCACAAATAAGACAGTGGTACTGGCACCAAATTGGGGAAATCAGAAGAAGCTGAGATTTTAAGTAGAAGGGAAGATAGTGGAGCAGGTAAATAGCTTCAAGTGTCTGGGAGGGGTGGTTGAGGAGAAGGGAAGTCTGAATGAAGAGGTCAGAGCTAGAATCAGAGGGTTTGCAGCCAACTGGCATAGAGTCTCAGGTGTAGTCTATGACAGAAGAATGCCAAAGAAGCTGAAGAAACTGAAAAATAAGATGTACATGACAGTGCTGTGACCAGTATTAGTGTATGGTACAGAAACCTGGGCAGTAAAGGCAGAGCATATGAAGAAGCTAGAGGTGATGGAAATGAAGTGCCTGAGAAGGGTGGTAGGATGCACATTGTGGACAGACAAAGAAATTAGGACATAAGAGCAGAAGTCAAAGTAGCTCCAATTGCAGAAAAGATCAAAGAGAACAGATTACAGTGGTTCAGATATGGGCAGAAAAGCAGAAGTCGATCTGGTAAAGAAGATTTGGGACAGACAGGAAGAAGGTAAGAGGAAACAAGGACATCCAGCAAAACGGTGGATGGATTGTGTGAAAGAAGATCTGCAACAGTCAGGCTTGAGTGCTGAAGAAAGCAGGAGTGTGGCACTGAATCTAGAGAGATGGTGACAGTTAACATGATACCCCGACCCCATGTAGAAAATGGGGAAAAGGGGGATGATGATGATGATGATGATTTGTAGTGTATTTTCTAGTCATATTTATAGTCTTAACTGAATATAGACATTCATGAATATATGAGCTGTAGGAAGTTACTGCATAAATATGTGAACTCTGTTACAGTAATCTCATGTTTGACTCCATGCCTCTTCAGCATTATCAAAGTTATTGCTTTAATCATTAGCTTTACCACTGATGTTGTCTCTATTAGTCAATAAATTACACTGTTTCTGCACAGTATATGTCCTCTTGATAATACTGCCATGCAGTCATTACAACCTCATAGTTTTGGCTGCTTTGAATATTTCTCCAAGCATACTACTTGAACTAATAATACTCTGCTGCTTTTGCAGTTATATTCACAACTGAGTCAAATCTGTTGCACAGATTTCAGTTTGTGCACTGGATATTTTACAAGAGTGATTAGAGACTTTTGTACTTTACAATACAGATTGAGTGCCTTAAATGTAAACTCAGACAGTATATTGCATTCTACACCAGTATCAAGCTTAAATATAACACTGCAACACACACTCAAGTCTTTAATTGTCATATTTTTTGAATAACAGTCAACTTTTTTCTGCTTACTGTGGGTATTGCATTCATAAGTATGAATGTTGACAGTGTCCTTAGCAAATATTGTTTCATTCTGTTCCTTTACTTTTAAAGCATGCATATTTTGCTGCAACATTTTAACTTTATACATATCTTTGTGAAATGACTGCAACTATCACAAATTTGCAGACTTGATTACTTGTTTTATAGTGTAACTTTTCATATTTATTACCACAAGACTTACAAAAGGAATAGTTTCTGCCTGACATTTTGCTACTGTGTGCTGTCTTGGATGACTGTACAGTATCCCTTTTGTCATATTTTTATATTATTATTATTTTTTTTAATTCAGTCCATGCCCTGTCAAAGCTTATATTTTACACATTTCCAGTTCCTCTGTTATGTTTTTTACACCTTTATTGAATTATTACTTGTGATTTATATTTATGTAAAATAAAACAAACCAAATTAGCATGTTCACAGTTACAAACATTATACATCACATATATTCTTTTGTACAATATAATCAATCCTACATTACATAAGTTAATCAATTTCTCCCTTCACAGAAACCTCATTCCTCCTCCAAAACATTTTCCTATGTGTATTTTTCCCACAATTTCTATTTTGTCTATGTAATTTACTCTTAAATTTTTTAAAATAAACTTCTAGTTCCTTTACCTGTGTTACAATTTTCACTACTTCAAATACGGTTTATTTAGATTTTGATTTCCATTTTCTAGTAATTGAGTTTTTTTGGCAGCCACAAGGATTAAACTTAACAAGACCTTACTATGTCTAGGCAATGCAGATCCTTTAGTCAAGCTCAGAAAAAAAATATTTACTTAGTTGCACCAAATTAGTCCATCCAGTATTTTTGACAGTGCTCTTTTAAAGTTTGCCAACTCATTACACTCCTAAAAAATATGATCTGATGTTGTCATTTTCATTCATTCCTCAACTGATGGGTCTCGGATCCAACATTAGATCCAGCTGGGCCACTTTCACTATATTAATGTATCAAATTCTCGAGCTTCTCCCTTACCCACAATACTCCACCAACCTAACATACCCCAGATTTTGTTTGCCACTGTATCATTCAGAAGCGGATCTCCTATTCTCAAGCTTTTGAGTGACTTTTCACTGTTATACAGTTCTTTTATTGTATCTTTTATTTCACACACTCCCTTACTTCTGAATAGTTTTTGAGTTCTGTCTGTTGAGTACTTCTTTCCTACCCTATTATTGTCTGGGCACTCGACAAAGTACCATTGCTGGTACATTTGATTCTGTCCCTATAATCTTTTCTTTCCTACCCTCTAGAGGGTATTTCTTGGTACCTTTGTTAGTACATTTGGTCCTGTAGTATAAAAAAATATTTTGCTATAGTTGAGTTTAAACATCTTTCTTCTGTCTCTTTTATTTGTGAAGCATGGCAGATAAACTAACTGGTTTTAAAAAAATGCACTTCCTATGAGCATAAGATTCCCAATTCTGATGCCCACAAGGAAAGTGTCCACTGTTTGGATGTTGCCCATTTAGAAATGGATTGCTTCATTTGTGCTTGTTTCAATTCCAGGGCTGTCAGTGACTAGAAAAATAAGTTAGTGCTGAAAGGCCTTCCTCCCTCTTCCTCTTCTTCTCCTCTAGCTACAGGGGCTCAAACCCCCTCCAAGAGGTCTGAAAAGGTGAAGCCTAAATTGGCTGCAAAGAATAAATTCTACTGCATCGTCTCCTTCCTCTGAGCCTCCTGTGAAAAATCTAAAAACAGTCAAATCCGACACCTTTGGATCCTAGTTCATTGAAGGCTAGGTCACTTCAGATCTGGTCACCAATCTTTTCGCTGGAGCTGATCTCTCCACAGCTTCACTCACCTTTTCTCCAGGAAACTCAGAGGAGACATTGCAGGCCAGTTTCTACCAGCTCCTGTCTTAGGTCCTCCAGGAACTGGTCTGAAGCAGATGTGGATAGAATGATGAGGAGTTCCTCAAAGCTCAAACCCAGATGGGGGTAGTACCTCCTCCTGCTGCCATCTGAATAGTGAAGCTGCCCTCCACTGACCTGATAATCATATCTCCTTCTCCAATCCGTCCCATAGTTTTAGATCCTTAAGATCCAAGATCCTTGAGGGTGTCCTCTTCAGATCCAAAGACAGATCATTCTTTGACTCCGACCTTGTTTCTGAGTCATCTGGCTCTGATGCTTTTGGAGCAGGAGGACTCTTGGAGCCAAAGCTATTGTGCTGGCTCTGGGGGATTGGGGTAATCTCCAAAGTTATCGGAGCCATCCTTGCCTCTAGTTGCTTTGGCACTGAACAGCTCAGGTCTGACTCCCTCCTAAAGACAGGGATCTGGGATGGGGGGTTCAGGGCTCATTGGCACAGAGGTCTTCTGCTCCAGTGCTGCTGACCTCTGTTTCTCCAAGATCCTCTGCCTTTGAAATAGAGAAGAGGGCTTTCTCTCTGCATAAAGAAAGGACATCCTTGTTCCCCTTGGATCCTGTTTTTCTTCCACTGCCAGGTTTGAGTTCTGAACCTCTCACTGGGATAGCTTTCCTGAATGAGCCTCCAGTCAATCCCTAGGGACTCTCCTGTCACTTCGATACCTCACTAGACCATCCCACTGACGAGGTCTCTAGGAAGAGGGTGTGTAAAAGGAGACACTTGGATTCTCCATCTGGAATCTCTCACTGAGGACACTGATTTCAGTGAGGGGGGAAGATCCCCAGATCTCCACCTGAGGATGTCTCCTTTAGAGAAATACCAGAACTTTTAAAGCAAAAAGGTGAATGGTTTATCCAGGAGGAGTTAGTGTTCCTGGAGGCCTTCTTGTCTGGGCCAGCTACAGTTTGGGTGACATCTCCGGCTGATGAGCTAATAGATCTTGTCTCATGCCATGCATGGAAGGAATCACATACTGTTGAGCCAATTCCCAAGTGACAAGATAGATTTTTAGCCCCCCACCAAAGGACAGAGCACACTAAAGCAAGAAGGCCCCAGTAGATGCCATGGTTGTTGCAGCAACCACCAAGAAAGAGATAGCAGAGCAGAGCACATCTGTCCATCCCCCGAAATTGGGCTTTGGACAGATTTGCAAAGCATGTCTACACCTCAGCAGCCTTTGTCCTGTGGTCATTTAATTATTTGGCACACTTTAGCAGGTTGCAAAGAGATTTGACAAAGGAGCCTTCCAGATCTTTTTCTGGGTCCATGTCTGAGGAGGATCAGAATAAGGTTTCTTCACAACTGGCCAGCCTACAGTCTATATCTAATGTGTCCATGAGGTTGATTTCCCACACTGCAAACGGTACCTCAAGGTGGCAGGTTTAGGCATAGCAGTTAGGAGACATGCCTGGATACATTTGTGCGATTTTTACGGAGCCCTTCAAGTCTTTCTTCATCAATTCTCCTTTTGATGGATCTTCTCTGTTCAGCCAAAAGGTGAAGGAAACACTCTCCAGAAGTGAAAGAGGGAAAGACCTTGTCTGCTGTTGTTTCTTTGCTCCTTTTCATGAAATCAGCGAGGAGGTAGGAAAATATGGTTTCGTTAAATCCCAAGGTCCTTTTCAAGACTCACAAAGAGATGGTTCTTCCAAGGGGGGGGGGGGACTCTAATGGAAGATGCCATTCTTACGGGTTCAGGCACCTAGGCGGTGCGACAACCCACTGTGGGACAACTGGATGTGGACAGATGGCAGTATGGAAATTTAGCTGTAGTGACAAATGCCTGCAGACAATTCCCTGCAAAAAGAAAATAACCCCCTGCACCCTAACCACAGGTGTCAGACAAAAAACCCATATGTGATCTAAACCCCACACCCCCTAGAAACCACCATGTGCAACCAACAGTGTAACATGCACCTAGACTAGGATGCCAAGTGGGCACCAGAGTGGTACACTAAAACCTGTGTGCTGTGGGCAAGGCCTTTATTAATGCACAATGTAAAGTAATGTGGGGAGTGCTTGGTGCATACTAAACCATGATATAATCATAACTTATAGAAATGTGCCACAGCACGGAGAAAATCCTGCACATCATTATAGTCACACTTATATTGCAGGATGTGTTTTAGACGACGCTCCCTTACAACAATTGCCTTCCTTCATGGTGTAACAGGCATCCCCCGCAACAAAGATTCCCGACGGGTATCTGTTAGGTTCTGCTCCTGTTGCAGGACAGTCAAAAGATCTGATAACTGCACTGTAGGCCGTCCCAGTAACACTTTCAGCCGACGATGCCATGCCTCTACCTGGTTATTGGTCCGTGGGAAATCCATGCCGGTCACATCACTAACATTCCAGAAACGTAAAGGATAGGATGACGGTAGTCGTTGCTGTGAGGAGCAGCGGGATGCATACTTGCGTGGTCGGCCTCGCACATAATGATGGTCCAGGAATACGCCAACAGGCCGTGCACAGTCCGGTAACATAGCAACAATGTCCACAAATGCAGGGATAACATCCTCAACCAGTAGAAATGCCAACGCGATTAGCTTGCGTATGGCAATGGAAAACGCGGCGTCCGTACCATACAGGGCTAAGGTGGTTATGCTGGATCTGGCGCCAAATGATCTGTGCAAAGTGGAAAAGGCACCCTTTCAGAATACCCTTTGGAAATGCCTTACGGCTGGCACGGATCGCTGCCTTCTCGAAATCAGTCATTATATACTGTGGAGCCAGGGTACAGTCCTGTTCTGCAGTCATACTCTTCAGTAACTCCCACATACTGTAGTACGCAGACTCTGACTTCCTAGTCATGAGACAGTACACCAGGGGGACAATCCTTGATGAGGTGTGGGTCCCAATACAGCCATGTAGTGTATATAGCTGATGACATATATTGGCCCTGGTAGGGAAGGTGCCATCGGCAAGAATGATGTCAGCTCTACACAGATCACTTAGGTTCTGTGCTGTTGTGAGGAGAACCAGGGAATCCGTCCCATCCATATCAGATCTCCTACGGAGCATAAAGGTGCCACTGCGGAGTGGACAGTGGCTGACATCAATATCCGCAAGTGTTACTGGAGGCATGCTCAGTGCTGCACGTGCTCTCTGACAGACCCTGGTTATGCTACGACGTAATGTTGCACGGCAAGGCATATCCTGCAGTACGTTCTCATCTGCTGTGCCTAGGACACTCTGCATCACCAAACTTGGCAACTCATTTCCAGTTACCACCCTCTGCCGCAGTTCCGCATGCAGTGTAGCGACCTGGGCTATTGTTGCATCCGGCCCATGCTGGTGAGGCAGTGATTTCAGCAGTTCCTCGCCCCCTTCCTGTCGTACAGTGATGGCATGACCTCTACAGGCCTGCGGTCTCCGCTCAATACATGCCCAGTACCGTTTAGGTGGCAGTTCACGCTCCAAATGGTATAGGTATCCCTCGACTACCAGCATCGGTTTGCCCCATTGGCTGGGCACTGTGCTATACTTGTTGCCAAGCTGCCCAGGGCTATATCGGTACATAGCTTCCAGCATTGTAACACCACTTACAGATGGCCTCTCGGCATCCATCACAGCATGTATAGTTGGTAGATCTATGTACGGTCGGCGCTACTACACTCCCCGATAGGTTGTGCCAATAGTTCCTTGACGCTGTCCTGTGGTGGAGCCTGTCTTGTCGTACTGCCTGCGATGGTGCACTGTGCAGATGTCAATACTACAGTTTCGTCTACCTGCTTGTTATGCTATGGAGGCACTATCTGCAGTTTAGACAGCCATGGGGCTCAACCATCTCCTGCTTCATACAGAGTTTCTACATGTGGTGTACATGTCCCTTTAAACTCCCAGTTGTACCTGTTACCCAATCAGGGTGTGGGGCCCTGCCTCGGTTTCAGTGGCAGAGGTTACATAGGGGAGTAACCCAGTGTTGCACCCTCCTCTACCTAATTGGGCCTACATACCTTTGTACACCGGCCACGGGGGACACTGGATGGGTTTACAGAACCTACCATGCAGACATGCTGCTTTACACTGGGTGTGGGGGCTGATACCGCTGTCTGGACGTCTTCCCTGGTCCACAGTCCACACCTGCCTCTGTACTAGGGGGGGCCATAGCTGGATAGATGCTGTGTGTTGCACGTAAGGCTGTCCAGGTATATGTATACTATTAACTCCTAACAGGGTCTGTGTAATGTGCTGTGCATACTTTTGTAGTTGGAACTCTGTACACTGTTAGCTGCACGTGCCTCTTAGGGGCTTTACAGTCTCACACATCTCCATGGCTTTCACTACTGGGAGTATTATTGCTATGACGGGTATTGTACTTGTTCTGGGCTGTCACGTGCTTTTTATATGCAGGGACATAGCGCATGGACAGGGGAAATGCTGCAGCTGCTTCCACTCTGGAGTCTAACTCTACTCTACTGTGCCTGTTTACTGTTCGGGTTTCCCTGGAGTGTAGCTGATCTACAGGTAAGTTGTTGTTGCCGTGGATAGTTTTGTGTATGTACATGTGTATTTGCTATGCGTGGAGTATTACTGGTTTATTGTGCACCGTGTCTGTGTGGAGTATTTGGGCTTGTGTTTACTTTAGTGATGTGTATGCGTGGGGTATTTGTGGTTTATTGTACGTTGTGTCTGTGTGGGGTATTTGTGCTTGTGTTTACATTTGTTTTGTGTATGCGTGGGTTATTTATGTTTTTTATATGTGGTGTGTATGCGTGTGTTTTCACTGCTGCATTGCTCAGGTTTCCGTGACTGCATTGCCGTTTGTGTGTGTTACGCGGTTCTGGCATTTGGTTTGCAGCGTAACTGCTTTAGGGGTCGTCGCTATGTGTGTGCTTTACTTTTCCGACGGCGGGTGTGTGTTTCGGCCGCACCGCTCTACGATCTAGCGGTGTCGCGGCCTGTTTGTTTCGGCGGTGTAGCTCGCGGGCAATCGTCCCGCGATCTACACGCCGGAACCCCATTCTTACACCAGAGGTATTGTGCAAAACCAGGGTTTCAGGGATTCCTTCCTGAACAAACCTATTACCACTTCTGAAAGGTTGCCTGGATGTCCTTCTCTGAAGGAAGTTGGGGGGGCACATAATGTTTGCATCGAGAAACCTGGGTGTCTATCACAGCAAATACTTGGGTGCATGGGATCATATCTGGAGGTTATTTCATACCATTTTCCCAAATTCCCCCATGAAAATGAGGAAGATTCCCTGATGTTTCACCCAGTCAGAGGAAGGCAGCAGCTGTGGAAATAAGAAAGCTGCCTGAAAAAAAGAGTAATCCAAGAAGTCCCCCAGAACAGACAGGATCTGGAATTTATTCAAGATTTTTTTAGTGAAAATAAAATGGGACTTGAGACCCATTCTCAGCAAATTAAATCAATACATAAAATTTTCAAAGTTTCTGATGGTCACAGTTTAATCCATTTTGCCCCTGTAGTGAAAGGATGATTGGATGTGCTTCATAGATCTTCAGGATGCTTATTATCACATCAAAATGAACAGCCACTTCAGAAGATATCTCTGCTTACTGCTCAGAGACAGTCACTGCCCTTTGGTCTCACCACAACCCCAAGAATGTTTACCAAATGCATGGCAGTGTTAATAGCTCACCTAAGACTGCTAGGATTCCAGGTGTTTCTGTATGTAGACCTCTGGCTCCTAACTGCTCTGACCAGGCATCTACTTCTACAAGCAAGGGACTGCCTGCTCCAGTTTTATCACCATCTAGACATCTCAGTGGACTACAGCAAGTCACAATTCACTCCTACATAGAACCTGGAGTTCAAAGGTCGTCTGACACTCAATCAGATAATGTCTCTCCTGCCAACAAAGAGTACAAACCCTCAGATCCCAGGTAAAGGAAGTGACTGTACATTCCTGTCCTCCAGCACGGCTAGTCTTGCAAGTCTTAGGTTCCATAGCAGCAGAGATAACTCTAGTTCCATTGGCCAGATATCATATGCAGATTCTGTAGTGGACTCTGTCAGTTTAGTGGTCTGCTCTTCAACAGCCTTTTTACACTCCAGTCAGGATTACACAACTTTGCAAGGAACACCTTCTTTGGTGGATCCATTCAAATGAAATTTCTCAGGGCCATCATTTTGTTTTACCTCTCCCAGTAGCCACAATGACCACAGATGTCTCCCATCTGTGGGGAGGGTCATTTCTTGGGAAGCACAGTCCAAGGTAAGTGGTTCCCTCAAGAGGCCAATGCGTATATCAATGTCCTGCACATCAGAGATGTCCTTTAAGCATTGCAGGCCTTTCAAGATGGTGAACTCTTTGACACAACTCCAGTCCAATCAGACAATATGTCTGTGGTCTGGTACATTGACAAACAGGGGGAACCAGATCTTATACTCTTTGTCACAAGGCAATGAGAGTGTGGCAGTGGACAATCTCTTCCAGTTGTTTTGGGAAATCCAGTGTGCTTGCAGACAAACTAAGCAGGTCCAATGTGATGCATCACGAGTGATCTCTCAATGTCACAGTGGTGGAACGAATTTTCCGTCTATGTTGCCAGCCATGTTGCAATCTCTTTGCTTCTCCCCCTCAACAAGTGCCGCAAGTTCTTCACCCTGATGCTGTACTTCACAATTTGCCCCAGTCTACTCTTTACTTATCCCCCATTACCTGTACTCCCCAAGTTTCTACTGAAAGCCTACAGGTGGAAGAGCACAGTTATCCTCATTGCACCTTTTGGCCTTATAAAATCTGGTTTCCCTTTCTGTGGTCTCATCTTCTGTATCTGCCCAGGATATTGGACCCCCATTTCTATTTTTTATTCTGGCAAACATCATGCTTCTTTGGCTTATTCTAAGTTGTACAAAACCTTTCTGAAAGGCAACTTTTTTACTTAGGCCCTCAGTCAAGGACCCTACTCCTCCTTAGGATATGTTCGTCTTACTTCAAAGTTTGACCCAAAGTCCATTTGACCCTTCCTCCGGATCAGATCTAAAATTTTTGTCCTGGAAGACCTTTTTCCTAGTTGCCATTACATCAGTTAGACAAGTATTTGAGCTCCAGGCCCTTTTGTCCAAGCCTCCTTAACTGATCTTTCATAAGGATACGGTGTCTTTATGTACTAAACCATCCTTTCTACCTAAGGTGGCTTCTGATTCTAACATTAATCAGGTCATTAACCTTCCAGTTTTCTTCCCAAAAATTTCCAGTAAAGGTGAATATATACTGCATCTTTTGGATGTACATAGGTAACTTCATGTTTATTGTCATTGAACCAAAGATTTCAGAAAATCTGACCAATTGTTTGTCTCCTTTTCTTATAACAGATTGGACATGGCAACTTCCAAAATGACTTTAGCCAAATGGTTGACTGACTGCATACCCTTTGTCTGTAAACAGAGAGGTTTGTCTTTGCCTAAGCCACCAAGAGCGTATTCAGTGAGGTCTGTGGTGACCTCTTCAGCCTTTTGGTCAAGAGCTTCAGTAGATGATATTTGTGCATCTGCCACTTGGTCCAGTGCTCATACCTTTATTGTTCATAACAAACTGGATTTCATTTCTAGGAACAGAGCTGCCTTTAGCCCTGCAGTACTCCAAAATATCCTTCCATGAGGACCACCCAGGGTTTATCTAGTTGGGGACTCTGTCCCATCAGTTGAGGAATGAATAAAAATGACAATATCAGATACAAATGTTGTGTACTCACCATAACAATGGATCTTTGTTGTCCATTTTCATTCTTCCTCAACTTCCCACCCTCGTAATCTCCTTCCCTTTCTTTCTGGAGAACACCTAAGGATTTTTTCTTATGAATCCATTGTACCTTGTTTGAGCTCCAGTTTTATTTGTGCTGTTTCTTCTCAAGTGATTCTGTATAAAATAAACTATTGTTTTTGGGGGCAGCAAACTCGATCAGTGGCATGGTTAGGTTGGTGGAACATTATGGGTAAGGGAGGAGCTCGAGAAATGGATTCATGTATATAGTGAAAGCAGCCGAGCTAGGACCCAAGAGTTGAGGAAGAAAGAAATTGGACAACACAGATCTATCGTTATGATGAGTATATAACTTTTGCTTCCCAGTTACTCTTTCATCTTCATCACACCTCCAACATTTCCCATCTACCTGAGGAAAAATTAATTGGGGTTTACTTGGGGTATAAAAATACCAATGCAAACACTTCCAAGCAAAAATCCTAAATCTTCTAAACATTGTTGCAAATGCATATTTGGGAGCCATGCATATGTCCTCTGATTGTTTCTTTGTGAATTGCTTATCCAATTTCTCTTCCCAATTTTTTCTTACGTCCTGTGATTGATTTTGTGGCGATGTGAGATATTGCCATCTGTGCCAGGAGGAATGGGGCAGTGGATGTGTAACATATGCCAACATGGTTGGCTGGAGTTTTGTGGATGGTTTTCTGTTATTTGGCTGTCACAATGAATTGTACAGATGCTTGTGTTAAAAATGTATAAACAGTGTTATTATAACTGATTAAATGTATATGTTTAACCAAAGAATTCTGGGAGGGAAGAGAAGAAGGTTTTGAAGTTGTTCTATAATTTTCAAATACTGCAAAAGATCTTAGCAAAGCTCTGAACGTGTATTATACCAGAGTCAGGTGATCAAATGCTTTGTCATTCCATAACCAGCACTGAGATGATGGAACTCTCACAGCAGTTTGTTTTCTTTTCTTTTGGAATCTGATATGTAAAAGATCTATGACAGTTGTCACAGTGTGTTAGTTCAGTTCAGTTAGTTCAGTTGTTCAGTTCAGTCTGTTAGAAGTTCATCAGCTAGCATCTAATCTTGCCTTGCTGTATTAATTAAGTTAGCTAGGGAACAGATTCTTTAAACAGTCAGGAAATACAGTGAGATTAGTTGAGTTTTGTTTTTCTGCATCTGTTTGAACCTGTCCAACTTGGTTATTCTTATTTCTCCTGCGATTGAAACTCTGGTGTTTATTGTACTTAGATATTCAGTATTCTCAGGTTTTCTACTTTATGTATTGTTGAATATTTTTATACCTTTCATTGTGACTGGTCTTATAGAGAATACTTTTAACATCTTGAGAGTACCTGTGCTTATTTTAGTGACACCTTGGCCACTCCAAAAAATGCTGCTGTGGTTAGTTTAGTTTAGTCAGGGAAAGAAGGCAAAGATGTCAGCAGAGGATTATGGTAAGCTGACAAAGAACGAGTTGGCCAAGGAGTGTAAAGTCAAAGGACCGGTACATGCTAACTGGACTAAAGAGAAAATGATTTCAGCTTTAATCACAGCTGCAGCACAGACCAGTGAACAGGAAGACTTGTGTTGGGAATGTGCAGTCTTCAGAAACAGAACAGTTCACCTTTTTCCTCAGAGGACTTAAAAATCCATCTGCAGTTAGAGACTTGAATTGGAGACTGAAATGAGACTGTGACATTTGGAGGCTGAAGAAAAGAAGAAGCAGCATCAGCATGAACTGGGGACCAAACAGAAAGTGAGATGTTTGGAGACCAATGAGAGATTGTGGCATTTGGAGAATTAAGAAAAAGAGAGACTGTGGCATTTGCAGAGCAAAGAAAATGAGAGAGTGTGGTGATTGGAGGCTGAAGAAAAGGAGAAGCAGAGACAACATGAGAGGGAGATGCTGACACTTCGTCAGGTCATGGAGATAATGGGGGAAGGGAATAACTGGACCCCAGAAGCAATAACGGTCAGTAAATGTCTTCCAGAATTTGCAGAAGGATATGACCTTGATAGTTTTATTCATATATCTGAAGGAGTATGCAAACAGTATAATGTGGACCAAGAGCTCTGGGTACAGTTCCTGATTCCCTTACTCCGTGGTAAAGCTGTGACTTCTGTTTCTAAATTATCTGATGTTGATTGTTTAAACTATGATAGAGTAAAACAATGTTTACTGAACTGTTATGTCAACACCTCAAGCTTACAGAAAAAAAGTTTCTTGAGCATAGACTCAAGGGAGATGAAAATGTGTGTGAGTATATTGCTGAGTTAAGACTTATTTTCATAAGTGGGTGAGTGGGTCTCAAGTCCCCACTTTTGAAAGACTGGCAGACCTTTTTGTGAGGGAACTATCCCTTAATAGTTTGCCTGAGGACAAGAGAATCTGTTTGGCAGACCAGGAGTGTAACTCTGCAGATGAACAGGGGAGAAAATGGGATGTCTACTTAGCAAGCAGGGCATCCCTGTCCAAGAAAGGGACACCCAGTGTTGTATATGGATATAAGGGAACCAGTGGTGGAAAGGCCTAAATCACCCCAACAGAGTCTACCAGTAACAGAAGAAGCCACTAGTTCAGATACATGGCTAGGATCAGGGATTAGGTGTTTGAAATGTAACCAGAGGGGCCATGTAGCATACAAATGTTGACTGGAGCAATGTGGGGAACAAAAGGTGAGGGAGCTAGCAAGTAGGAATAACAGTGTGCCAGTAGTAAGTTGTCTGGAGACAACAGGAGTACCAAACTATCACCTGAGTTTGCATCCTATCTTAGTGGATGGAAGACAGGGAACTTCTAAGAGAGACACAGCCTCTGACATAACCATTGTGAAGCTTGCAGTGGTTAAAGAGGAACAGTCCTTGCTTGGGCAGTACACTGCAATCAGAGCTTTAGGAGGGATCTAATTCCAAATACCTTTGGGCAGGGTTTGCCTTGACTGAGAGGGTGGAAAAGAAAACAAGCAGGTAACTGTGTGTGTTTGAGAATATTCCTGCAGATGTCTTGATAGGGAATGATTTTGATAATGCAGTACCTTGTATGCATGCAGTTACACTTAGTCAGGCTTGGAAACAAGCACGTAGGTATAGTAGCCTGGGGGAGACCCAGACAGACCCCACACCTGAAGCTAGGGCTGGTGATGTGGCTGTTTCAGGGAGGGAGCTACCTTGTAGCAGTGAGCCTGAAAGTGAGCCAAGATAGAGTTGAGACAGGCTCAGATTTTGGATCCTACCTTACGAAGTTTGAGGGAGGTAGTTAAGGAGACACCTGATGCTCAAGAAAAAGGGGAGTCTGTATACTGGAACATAGGGTTACTGTATAGAGAGCAGACCCCTGAGGGAGGGCTAGAGGGTGAGGTAATACAGCAGTTGGTAGTGCCCAGAGTCTACTGTCTGTTACTTCTAGCCATAGCCCATGACATTCCTTTTGCAGGTCATATGGGCATAAAACATACAAAGAGACATATTATACAGAACTTTTATTGACCTGGGATTGCAAAGCATGTAACAGGGTACTGTAGAACCTGTGAGCTGTGCCAAAAGGTAGGCAAAGCAGGGGACGAGGTCAAAGCTCCGTTGTTGCCTTTACCTGTGTTTGGGGAGTTTTTTCAGAGGGTAGCTTTGGATATAGTGGAACTCTGAGTATCCCATGTTCCACAGGGAAGAAGGATATCCTGGTGGTAGTAGATTATGCTACTAGATACCCTGAGGTGGTGGCTCTGTCCTCCATTGGCAGAGACAGTGACAAATGCTTTGTTAGAGATTTTCAGCAGGGTAGATTAAGAAATACTGACTGACAGAGGTGCCAATTTCATGTCAGACCTGTTGGCTTGTATGTGGAAGCGTTGTGGGTTGAAGCACCTAAAGACCACCCTCTACCATCCCCAGACTAGTGGCCTTGTGGAGAGGTAAAACTGTACACTAAAGAACATGTTATGGGCATTTGCAGACCAGTTTAGTAGAGGGAGGGACAAATATTTGTCCCATCTGCTGTTTGCATACAGAGAATTACCCCAGGAATCCACAGGTTTTTCACCCTTTGAGTTGCTCTATGGGCATAGGGTGAGGGGGGCCTTTAGATTTGATTCATGGCGAGTGGGAGGGTGAGTGTAAATCCTACAAGGAGTCTGTTGTGGCATATGTCCTAAACCTCAGGACAAAGCTTAGGGAGCTGGTGGACTTCGCTCAGGAGAACCTGGCAGGAGCCCAACAGCAGAAAAAGGTCTGGTGTGACAGCAATGCTTGAGTCCAAGAGTATGCTGTGAAACAGCAGATTATGATGCTCATTCCTGTCAGACACAATAAACTGCAGGCAGTTTGGGAGGGACCCTCAAAATGATGTTAATTACATGGTAAACCTGCTAGGCAGGAGACAGGGGCACATATTGTACTATGTTAACATTATAAAGCCTCAGCATGTCAGGGAGGTTCTGGGCAGATTGCAAAGGGCAGGGCAGACTGCAAAAGGCAGTGTTGATCATTAAACCCAGTAAGTGTCAGGTGGGTATGGCAGAGGTCTCCAACCTAGGACATTGAGTGACGACTGATTAGATTAGACCAGAACCTTTCAAAGTAAAAGATGCTCAGGTGTGGTCTGCTCCTGTTACCAAAAAGCAGGTGAGGGCATTCTTGGGGACAGCGGGGTACTATAAAAAGTTTGTTCCCAATTATAGTACAATAGCTGCTCCCCTCACAGACCTGATAAGGAAAAACAGGCCAGATAAGGTAGGGTGGACCCCAGCCTGCAAGCAGGCATTCCAAAAGTTTAAATGACTTTGGGAGGACACCATATGTTAGCCAGTCCAGATTTCACTAATGGCAATGCAGACAGACTCTGAAGACAGGGTATAGTTAATGAGTTCCTAGACATGCCCATTTCTCACAAGCAGCATTCTCCAGGGTCATTTGAAAAACTGGCTTGAGCCTTTAAACGGGGGGAGAGATGTGGCAATGGGAGGTATTGCCATCTGTGCTAGAAGGAATGGGGCAGTGCATGTGTGACATATGCCAGCATGGTTGGCTGGAGTTTTGTGGATGGTTTTGTGTCATTTGGCTGTCACACTGACTTGTACAGATGCTTGTGTTAAAAATGTATCAACAGTGTTTGTACATATGATTAAATGTATATGTTTAACCAAAGAATTCTGGAAGGGAAGAGTAGAAGGTTTTGAAATTGTTGTAGA
Organism: Protopterus annectens; assembly: GCF_019279795.1. Classification (NCBI taxonomy): domain Eukaryota; kingdom Metazoa; phylum Chordata; order Ceratodontiformes; family Protopteridae; genus Protopterus; species Protopterus annectens. The sequence continues at coordinate 862,195,411 of NC_056731.1, read as the reverse complement.
ATTTTCAAATACTGCAACAGATCTTAGCAAAGCTCTAAATGTGTATTGTACCAGAGTCAGGTGATCAAATGTGATGTCATTCCATAACCGGCACTGAGAGGATGAAACTCTGACAGCAGTTTGTTTTTTCTTTTTTTTTTTTTTGGAACCTGATATATAGACGATCTATGGCAGTTATCACAGTTAGTTCAATTAACTTAGTTCAGTTGTTCAGTTCAGTTTGTTAGAAGCTTATCACCTTGCCTTGTGGAAGCATCTCAGCATCTAATCTTGCCTTTCTGTATTAATTAAGTTAGCTAGGAAACAGTTATTCTTTAGACAGTGAGGAAATACAGTGATATGAGTTGAGTATTGTTTTTCTGCATCTGTTTGAATCTGTCCAACTGTGTTATTTTTATTTCTCCTATGATTGAAACTCTGGTGTTTATTGTACTTAGATATTTAGTATTCTCATGTTTTCTATGTTATTATTTAATATTAAATATTTGTATACCTTTCATTGTGGCTGGTCTGTTAGAGAATACTTTTAACATCTTGAGAGTACTTGTGCTTATTTTAGTGACGCCTTGGCCACTCCCAAAAACTTGGCTGCTTTGGTTACACTCTACCATTTATGTTAGTATTGATTTTACTCAGTATAATTGGATAACCTTCTAAAAGCCTGAGAGTGGTTGACTGGTGGCAGCAAAGTTACCTTATAGTCTGGGCAGAAGGGTACAGTTAATAAATGCGTACCAGCCTTTCCCTGGAGTGAGTGAGTGAGTGAGTGAGTGAGTGAGTGAGTGAGTGAGTGAGTGAGTGAGTGAGTGAGTGTGTGTGTGTGTGTGTGTGTGTGTGTGTGTGTGTGTGTGTACTGCTCCAAAGTGAATTTTGTTTGGGATCTGGAGAGAGAGAGAGAAAGAGAGAGTCCAGTCCCAGGTCTGGAGCATGTTCCCTCTGTGTTATTGGGGGAAATTGTGCTTGATGCAATGAGCTGCTTTTGACAATACTGTGTAAATCCATTCCTGTTTTTAGTGAGCATCTCTCACTGGTTGAGATGAAGAGGATTGAAGGTCCTTGATTACTGGCCCGGGGTAAAGAGAGGTTGTCACAGATTCCTATAGTTATTATGCAGTATTTTACATTCCCTACTAATTATCCCTTTTATAAAAGTTTCTGTTGTAAATTCAGCTAGAAACCCTACCAGTGCAAGTCTTTCACTTATCGCTTTCTTTTCGCCTGTACTCTGATATCAATCCCTGTTAGGGAAGGCAATCTCTAGCCTGCAGTCCAAATGTCTTCTTGGCCTTTTCCCATTTATTACCTTTCCCTCTCTAATTATTTGCTCCCGATACCTTGGTTCTTTTGCCAGTTTTCTCCAGTAAATTCAAGGTCTGTCTTGCTATTCTGTATACCCCTAATTATAGTCATTCCTATTGGCAGAATCTCCTTTCTGCATTCCCATGTTGTCATAGTTCTGAATATAATATTCTGTGTGACTGTTATTCTCCTTAAGGATCTGCATCCAAAATCCCACTCTGCCCTTATTTCTTGATTCCCCCGCTTTCCACTTCAACCTCTGGGTATTTGGATTCGGATTGGCTCCATGACGGCTGCATCATTAGCATCTGATCTGAGCTCCAAGCTACTCCCCTTACCCATAATGCTACTCTATCTCATTCCTTCCCTCAAAACTCATTTGCCACTGAAAAGCTACACATCATGGTCACTGAGCTCCAGGCTTATCATTGGGTAAGTGACAGTTTTCTCTACAGGTGTTTAGTGTAGGATTCCCCTACTTTCTTTTTCGACCTCGCCAATCTCGCGCTTTAGTCGTCGTTGTTTAAAAAAAAAAAAAGTTTTAGTGTGGTAGTTCCCTCTTCACCCCCACCCCACTACCCCTTCTTGTTAGTGAGTGTGTGATTGTTGTGTGTGTGGGCCTTACTTCCCAAGCATGGCTGAAACCCCCAAGCCTGTTTTTCGGAAGTTTACGGAGTGTGGCCATAAGCTCTCCCCAGCTGATGGCCACACTCTGTGCATAGTGTGTTTAGGCACGGCCCATCTACTCACGGCCTGCTCTATTTGCGCATGCTTTAATTCTAGGGCCCTCAAGGACAGAAGGGCTAAGCTGATTATGAAAGGGCTTCTTCCCTCATTGGGGATGGCCATCCCTGTTACTTCTAGCCCGGCCACATCGGTGGCCGCTACTGCTTCCTCCTTTTCCAAATTTTCCAAGGGATTTTCTAGCCTGTCATCTAGTTTTGGCAAAAAACAGAATAAACAGTCTTAACAAAACACAGGTAAACACGCTTTTGAAGAAATGGCAAGGGAGTTCCAACAAGAAATCTCAAACCTCCTCAAGAGACCTTGTGAACAATTGCCACCATCGACCATTTTTTCTTCCAGAAACTCTGAATCTCCATTTTACTCTGTGGCAACAGATTGTTTCAGACAAGTGGGTTCTACAAATCATTCATCAAAGTTAGATACGGCAGTGGGAGGAAATTCTTATTTTCCAGGGGGTCATTCATCACTTTCAGATTTGACTGTTTTGTTTCTACCAATTCTTCATCACATGCTGTTCCTAGCAGTGATAGAACCAGTTCCTCTTTCCCAGGTGGAGAAGGATTTTTATTCAAGGATGGACACTAGTGCCAAAGAAAGAAAAATATCGAACACTAGTTCTGTAGCCTTTTTCCTAAAACTGTTTGTGATGGTACTTAAATTCAGAATTATGTCACTTTACAACCTGTTACCTCGTCTTCCTCTTTCAAGTTTCTTGGCAACACCAGACTTAAAAGATGCTTAGCATTGCATACTTATTCATCCAAACTTCAGATGTTATCAGTTCCCTGTCATATGCTTTACACTATCCACTGTGCCAAGATTATTCGCAAAGTGTCTAGCTTCAGCTGTAGCTCATTGCAGGCTGCCAGGTTTCAACATTTTTCCACATTTTAACAACTTGCATATCTCTGCAGAATCTTTTTCAAAGTATCAGGAATTTCAATCTCGTACACAAGCTGAGATTCCAAGAGAACATTCAAATGTCTTTCTTGACTCCTTCACACAGGATTGTGTTCCTGGGATGTCAGCTGGACACCACAGTTCAAAGAGTTTTTTTTTTCCACAGGAAAAAATAGATCGTTATCTACATCTAAAGTTTTCCACTGAGGTCATTGTTATGGAATACCACAGGATTTTAGGTGTCATGATATGTATGAGAAGGATACAGTGTTATCTGAAATCTCTTTGGTCTCAGTGTCAACACCCAATACATTTTCAAATCCCAGTGATTGGACTTGTCAGAAGAGAAATCTTTTGATGAAGATAACAGATATCCTAGGTCTCCCCTTTTCTCTCCCTGCTCCAAAGCAGTCTGTCACAACAAATGCTTTGGACTTTGCTTGGGAAGCAGTTTCACCAGGGATAAAAGTTCTGTTGGGATGGGACACCAAGGACAGATGCAAGCACATAAATATCAAGAAGATGCTTGCCGTGATCAAGGCACTCAATTCTCTGAAATATCTTTGGTGCCAGGGACTTCTTCAAGTGGTTACAGACAATACCACAGTGATATGGTACATCAGCAAGCAAGGGAGAACCAGGTCATACCCCCTTTGCAGACTAGCCATGTTAGCTTGGGATATAGATGCACAGCACAGTCTCATGCTACAAGCATCCTACATTCTATCAGAGCAAAATTGTTTGACAGACAAGATGAGCAGGACCAGGGTAGGCCCTCACACATGGAAACTAGATTGGGAGAAGGGGGGTTCTTCCAAGATTTTATCCATTTACAGGGAATTCCTCCAGTAGACCTCTTTGCCTCCTGTCTGAACAATCAACTGGCAAGATTCTGTTCCATTACTCTGTGCAAGAAGGCCTTTTCTTTTTATTGGGGAGGAATGTTCCTGTTTGCTTTTCCATCCTTTCCACTAATATTCAAGGTACATCTCGAAATTCAGAAGGAATCCCGCAAGATCATTGTGGTGACTCCCTTCTGGCCCAGGAAACTGTGGATTTCCTTTCTTTTGGAAGTGGTCAGGAGCAATTGCCACAAGCTTCCTCACAGGGTGGACCTACACACATAAGAACAGAGGCGTTTGATTTACCCCATCATCACTCATCTTCAGTTGACTGCCTGAATGATAGAGTCTTAATTCATTTTAGGCACCTGTTGATTGAGGATGTGCAGCAGATACTAATGAAGACAAGAAAACCTACTTGTAGAAAGTCTTATATTAGCAAATGTAAAGGTTTTCTGGTTGTTGCCAACAACATAACCAGCATCCATTCAGGACTAGTTGTTCTCTGGTTTTATAGTATTTGTGTGTGTTTGTATCATATGGCCTTTCTTGTTCCTCTTTCAAGGGTCATTTATCAGCAGTTTCAGCATGTCTGTCCATGGATCTTCCAATTTCAATGCAGTCTCATGTCAACATATTCTTGAAAGGGAATTTGCATAACAGGCCTCTAAAAAAACACTGGTCCCCTCCTTTCGATCTTAATTTTGTATTGGAGAAGCTAACACTTGCTCCATTTGAAACAGCTAATCTGGCCGACTTGAGGTTCTTAACGTGGAAGGCAATTTTACTGATTGCTGATTTACTGACCTTTGTAAGAGAGGTATCTGAGTTGCAAACTCTTATGGTGAGTCAACTCCTATCTCATTTTCCATAGGTACAGGATTGTTTTGAAAATTAATATTTTTTTATGCCTAAAGTGGTATCCAAGTTTACTTTAAGCCAAGCTATCCATCTCCCTGTTTTCTTTCCTGAACCTAAAAATGAGAGGGAAATTATACTCCATACTTTGCATGTCCACAGACAACTCAGGTGCTGTCTTGACAGAACTAAATCTTTCAGATATTCAGATCAGTTGTTCTTTTCTTGCGAAGGTAAGAAGAAGGGACAACCAGTGTCAAAACAAACTATTTCCAAATGAGTGTCTAAGGCTATATTACCTTTTGTTATACCCACCATAACAAATGTATTCTGGCCTGGGTCAGGCCCACTCATCCAGGGTCTTGGGTTCATCCATGGCTTTTTGGAAAAGGTTGGATTCTAGAAGTATTCTAGATGCTGCTACTTGGTCCTGTGTACATACTTTTACAATGCACTATAAGTTTGATTTCTTCCATAGGTCCAATTTGAGCTTTGCTAGGACTGTTCTCCAGGAGCTCCTGGACTCTTCTCCATGGGCTCCTGGACTCTTCTCCATCCACCTCCCAAATGTAGTTAGCTAAGGTGATCCACCCATATAGCTAAAACTATTGCAGCAGTATCAAATGATGAAAATAGTATAGTTGAGTAATTTAAACTCGCCATAACATGAATGATCACTGCTGCAGTATAGCTGCTCCCTCCCTAACCCCCCCCCCATTTTTGGTTTGTTTTTTTATGCCAGGGTGTGGACAGATGTTTTTTTCTTGCTTCTAGCATTTTCATTTCAGGGCTACATTTGTAGTAAGCAGTTTGCTACATAATTATTAACTTTTTTGTACAAAAATGTGAGGTAGAAGGGTCGGAGGCAGGGCACAGAAACGAGGTGGCTGCAGGGGCCGTGTCATAGATTAGGCTATCTAAATGGTGTGCCAGTAGGAGAAATGGATTTTTTTTTTTCTTTTTGGTTTGTTTGTTTGTAGTTCGTGGGACTGGCACAGGGCTCTGCTTAAGCCAGCCATGCTTCTGTTTGGGTGATATGCTATTCAGCCAGCCAGCCAGTCCAAGATCTGGTTGATAACCTCCTAAAAAGAAAACATTCCTGTTCACTGTGGATGGCTTCTGTGATCTCTCCTATCCCTTCTCTTTCTTCATTTGCTAGCCTGGGCAGCCCTAAATGAAGAAGAAGCCTTTTCAGCATCAGAGGAAGAACTTCAAATATCATATGATCTCCTCCCCCATTTGATACCACTTTGAGGACTTTTAATGTTCTTGCTGTAGCCTTCAGTGTGGTCTTTCACTGTCTGTGTAAGTGTAGTCGTCTGAGTTAACTCTAGTTTGAAGAACCATCAAAAGGTATCAGTGGTTTTCTGGATGCCGTCATCTTCAGATGTATTTGATTGCTCACTGATCTTTTACTAGAGAAGGCTATATTTGTGGATCATCCCATTTCAGTAGGATTTCAGAATAATGCTACTGTCCCTTAAAGCCTATGAGAACCTGTTGCTTCTGGGCCTTTCCCCATCCATCAGCCAGTGTGTTGTGTGGCATCTAAATAAACAAGAAGGTACAAACTTGTAACTTCTCTGAAGAGAAATAATGCTGATCTGACAAAAAGCCATATACAGGTGATGTCTTCTCTCAGAAGTTCATATTCTTAGGGAAATGAGTAACCTGGCAGATAACTGTAACCAGGTCTGCATTGTTTTTTCTGGATTCAGAGCTTGTACCTGGCTAAAGTCTCCTGGGAGTCCAACATTCTAAATATCAATTTATTTGCCATCCAAGAGCACAGTCCTTTCCTTCTTCCATTTGTTTCAGCAAGAAGAAGGTAGTAGTGGATATGTTCTCTCTCATGTGACATGGGAAGTTTATGTACTCCTTTGTGCCATTCCTGTTGACTTCTTGCCTCTTTCCATTCAACGATGAAGGCCAGAATGCATTCAGTGGTGGCAGAGCAGGGCACATCTTCAGGTTGAAAGTCCCAAAAACTGCAGGAAGGTCTCCTGGTTTTAATCGAGGAAGTCTGCCATGGGTGAAGGACCCCAGAGCTTGGTTTTTGATATAGACTCTCCCTCTTGCCAGATATGATGGTAGGGATCTTGGAGAAGTTGAGGATGCCAGGGAGCATTCTATTCAGCAGACATGTTTCTAAGTGGAAGAGAGTTTCAGTTTGTTTGACTTACCTTGACCACCTGAATAACTTGGGATTCAGTTTTTCCATAAGCCAACATACATATCTTGGTTATTACTTTACATCATGACCTTGTGGAGAGCTTGATTGTGACCCAGGATTAGTTGGTCAAGTAATATCTTGAGGGAAGGCTTCATTTTTATTCTCCACTGAGGAATCTGTTTCCTCTACCCCCTTGAACTTCATGATAGATGGGCCTGCCTTTCTTCCATTGGCACAAAGTAGCACATTGCTGTTGAATTTCTTTCCTGTGAAATTTCTGATCTTACATAATCCATTTCATCCACTTCAAACAGAAGGACTAGTAGCCACCTTCAATAGACAGCTTGGCACCTAGAAACTTTCCCAAGATTTAAATTATTTCCGTCTCTCACAGTGTTTTTGCAACCCCTGCCTTTCTTTCTCCAGATCATGTTTGCTGCTGAATAAGCTTTTATTGAAAATATGGTACCAGGTTATTTTTATAGATTTGCATTTAGAAAAGCTTCATTGCTAAAGTCTTCAGGATCACTGCTAAACATTTTTGCTTACTTGTTACTTCTAAAAAGGCTTCCTCAGATTCCAGCTCTATGGATCTGAAGCATTTGCCCAGGACCAGGTATTCCCCATCCATAGACCCAGTAAACACTAGAGTACCTTCCCCATATCTTGAATCCCACTGGCACTCTAGGTCCCCATTGGTAGCTTCTTCTCATTCTTCCAGAAGTCCAACTGAGGCTGATACGGACAGAATGGTGAGGAAATTTCTCTCAGAGCAGATTCAGATGGGAGTTCTCCCAGTTCCTACCACTTCAGGACAGGAAGCCCTTGTTTGTACTGCTACACCAATCTCAGCTCTTTCGCTGATCTAACCTATCATTTCAGATCCCTTATATCCAAGTCTTCCAGGACAATCCAAATTGGATACAAAAATGTTAGTGTCTTTGGCTCCAAGACTGCCTCTGAGTACATTGGCTCTGACAGTTTCGGAGCAAGACAGCTCTTGGAGCCGAAGTGTCCCTGTTGCTTCCGAGGTGTTAGAGTCAACTCTGAAATTTGTGAGCCATCTTTTCCCTTCAGAGCCTTGGCATTGGGCAGCTTATCTCCAGCTGCTGCCTCGGGTGGACTGTCTTTGGGGAAGGGGGAGCTGATGGAACAGAAACATGGCTTCTCGGCTCCATTGGCTTCCTTCTCCCTGGAGCATTCTGCCTTTGAGGTGTTAGAGAGAGTGTTCTCTGTTTCCGCAGTTCGGATGGTTCCTATCCCCTTGGATCTTCCTTCTGGATCCAGTGTGTCTCTGCTCCTTGAGCTGAATCATTCTACGCCACAGGGACAACCAGCCCAAAGTCTCTAGGTAACCCAGCAGGGTATTACCATCTCTTCCGACACTTTTCTGGAGTACCCCACAGAAAAAGTCCATAAGAAGTGGAAGTGCAAGAGGAGGCACTTGGACTCCCCTCAGAAGTCCATCACTGAAGATACTGATTTTGATGAAGGGAAGGGTCCCCAAGATCAAAACCCAAAGACATCTCATTCAGAGACATCTTTGAGATTCGTAAGCAGAGGGGTAGTTGGTCTAACTACAATCCTTTCCCAGAGGAATCAGTATTCCTGGAGGCCTTTTAAGTCTGTCAGGTCTACCTCATGGGTAACTCCACCTGATGATGAGCTCATTGACTTGATCTCTAGGCAGGTGTGGAAGGAGCCAGACTCAGTTGAGCCAATCCCCAAAAAACCAGATCAGATTCTGGTACCACCTGTAGGAAGGGAGTTTTGGAGCAACGGAGTGCCCATAGCTGCTATGACTGTGGCAGCGGCCACCAAGAAGGTTCTTCTGTCCATCCCACTAACAGGGAGTCTAGGAAGCCTCTGTATGCTTCAGCAACCTTTGCCCTTAGATCGCTGAACTACTTGGCACACTTTATTTATGAGACTACAAAGGGACTTGATAAAGGGACTGTCAAACTCCCTTTCTGGGACAACTACTGCTGAGACTCAGACTTCTGTGGCCTTACAGTTGGCAACCTTACAATCCATTTCTAATTTATCCATGAGGCTTATTTCTCATGCAGCTGAAGGTACCTCACTGGTGGCAGGTTCAGACATTTCCATTAGAAGGCATGCCTGGATGCACTTGTATAAGTTTTGCAGAGTCATTCAAGTCCTTGTTAGTAAATGCCCCTTGTGATGGCAGTTCATTGTTTGGCACTAAGGTAAATGACACACTCTCCAGGTGTGAGCAAGATGGAAAGACCCTCTCTGCAGTAGGAGTATGTTTTTCAACACCTCCCAAAGAACCTTCTGTAGGAATCAATGAGGTGGTTGAAAGATGTGCTTCAGAAAGTCCCAGGGTCCTTTCCAAGATCCATGTGGGGATAGCTCCTCCAGGGGCAGAAGGGGAAACTCAAATGGAAGATGCTGCCCACACAACAGAGGAGGCCCACAGAACCAAGGGTCTAGAGATTCCTTTTCTGATAGAAACTACTAGGGCTCCTGAAAGGAGGCCTGATTGGCCCCCTTCGGAGACAAACTGGGGTCGATTATCCCTGCCTCAGTGAGCCTGTCTAGACATCATGAAAGATACGTGGGTGTAAAGGATTATTTCCAGAGGTTATATAATTCCCTTTTCCCTTCCACCTCCATCTGTACATGAATTTCCAGATGTTCTACCCACTCAGAGGAAAGCAGCAACACTAGAAATAAAACAGCTGCTAGAAAAAAAGAGTCATCCAAGAGGTCCCACCAGACCATATAGAATCCGGAGCTTACTCAAGATTCGTTTTAGTGCCAAAGAAAACAGGGACTGGAAACTTGTTTTGGATCTTAACAACTTGAACAAATCAGTTTGACACACAACGTTTTTGATGGTCATGCCATTCTGCCCTTCTTGTGCAAGGACAACTGGATGTGCTCGATACACCTTCAGGATGCGTACTATCACACAAAAATGAACAGACAAACCAGAAGATATTTATGCTTCTGGTTGGGAGCCAGTCATTACCAGTTCAGAGCCCTGCCCTTTGGTCTCACCACAGTCCCCAGGGTGTTAACCAAATGCATGGCAGTGGTAGCAGCTTACTTTAGACTGCAGGGATTCTAGGTGTTTTCATACTTGGATGACTGGCTCATTACCGCCTTGACTAGGCATCTACTAATAAGAGTGTGAGATCAGGTACTCCAGACTTGCTCCCTTCTGGGGATAACCATAAATTACAACAAATCTCAGTTAGAACCATCTCAGACATCAGAATTCATAGGAGCAATCTTCAACATGGTATGAGTGACAGCTTCTCTTCCTGTCTAAAAAGTACAGACTATCAGATTACAGGTCAGAAGAATTATTCACAGTACCACAATCTCAGTCCAGTTGAGTCTACAAGCCTTGGGATCAGTGTCGGCAGCTATAGTCCTAGTTCCACTAGCAAAATCTCACATGGGAATTCTTCAGTGGATATTAGCAACGCAATGGTCTGTTCCTTACCAACACGTCAGCCCAAATAAGAATCACTCAGGCATGCAAGAGATACCTTTGGTGGTGGATTCGATCATATCAGGTTCTACAAGGCCATCCTTTCAGGACAAGGCCATAGTGACCATGGACACAGCCCAGATTGGGTGGGGGGCACTTCCTGGGAAAAACAGTCCAAGGCACTTGGACCCCTAAGAGGCCAACACGCATATGAATGTCTTGGAAGTGAGAGCAGTGCTGTTAGCGTTGCAGGCCTTACAATAGTCTTTCCCTTTCGGGACAATTGTGATTCAAACAGACGATATGTCAGTAGTTAGGTACATCAACAAACAAGGAGGAACCAGGTCTTATCCCTTGTGTTGAGAAGCTGTCGCAGTGTGGCAATGGGCGATCTCATCCAACCAGTTTCTGATAGCAATACACATTCTGGGGAAGTCTGTGTGATAGCAAACAAATTGAGCAGGTCCATTCTACCACCTCACGAGTGGTCTCTGAACATGAAGGTGGCAGAAATGATTTTTCGCCAATGGGACCAGCCTTGCTGTGATTTTTTTTTTACATCTCCCAAAAGAACAAGTGCAGCAACTTTTTTGCCCTAATCCTTCCACCAGAGGAACCGAGGGACACACTACTACACAATTGACCCCCAGTCTCCTCTGTGCATATCCTCCAACTCGCTTTATCCCCAAATTTCTGCAGAAACTTTCCAGTTGGAGAGCAAAGTCATCGTCATTGCACCTTACTGGCCTCGACAAATTTGGTTCCCCTTTCTTTGGCCTCATCTGATTTACCCATCTTGGATTCTGGATCCAATTCCAGACCTCCTGTCTCACCTGACAGGCATGATTCACCTGGCTATCTCAAACTTAAAGCTGACAGTGTGGTTTCTCCACTTCCTTTAATATCCAGACAATGTATGCTGTCATCCCTAGTCCATCATATACTTTTATCTTCCCATAAAGCTTCTACAAGAAAACTTTACAGAAGTAAATGGAAGAGATTTGGGTTTTGGGCACTTCAGACACATATTGACGCTTTTTCAGCCCCTGTACAAAAGTGTTCTTGAATTTTTGGCACCAATTTTCAATGAAAGAGCCAGATCCTCTACCATTAGAGTTCAATTAGCAGGCATCTCTAATTGTCACATTGGATTTGAACCAGCAACAAAATGTGATCTTAAGTTTCTGACCTGGAAGACTTTTTCTGATGGCTATCACCTCTGCTAGAAGGATTTCAGAACATCAAGCATTCTCTTCTAAACCTCCCTACTTGATTTTTCATAGAGATAGTGTAACATTACAAACCAATCCTTCTTTCCTTCCTAAGGTGGTGTCAGAATCTAACACTAACCATTCTATTCATCTGTCAGTTTTCTTTCCTATGTTTGTAAACAAAGGTGAATATATGTTACATTTATTGGATGTTCACAGACAATTACATTTTTACTTATATAGAATAAAAGAAATTATTTATTTATTATTTATTTATTTACATTTGTTGACCAGGAAAATCCGACTGGACACAAGTCCTTTTTCAGCGGAGGCCCAGGGAGAAAAGTTCCACAATAAAAACAACAATTAAAAACAATAATTAATTACAAGTTACAAGAAGTATCGGTAGGTTTTGTTTAACAAGAGTAGTAAACAGTTACAGTTCAAAATGAAATTAAGTATTTAATTAAATGGTACAACACTTATATCATTGGTGCCATGAAGACTAGCAAGTATTTTAATAGCTGAGCTAGCAGCTATTTTACTTGAATAACAGTGGCTAAGATTACAGCTGAGATATAGGTTTGCAAGCAATGTATTTGGCTGCAATCCAAGGTAGTTAGAGGTGTGGAAGAAAGGTATTAAAGAGGTTTGTTACAGGGGCATGCCAGTGCTCTTTTAGATGAGATTTTAGAGCAGCTTTGAAGTTAGTGCACGATGACACAGAAGTTATAGTGTGAGGAAGGGTATTCTACAATTTTGCTATGGAGTAGGAGAAGAGAGCTTCTCCAGCAGAGTTCCTGGTTCTAGTTACCTGTAATTGATTTTTGTTGCTGGAGCATAGTGGTGTGGTGGTATGATAGGGTTGGAGTAGATTTTGGAGGGAGGGGACTTTTAGAGGATGATTTAGTAGTTTGTGGGTGAGTGAGAGTTGGTACCATTGAAGGAGGTGAGGGAGTTCTAGCCAGCCCAGTTCAGTAAGTGAGGTGCAGTAGTGGCTACGGTAGTTTGCACCAGTGGCAAACCTTGCTATTTGGTTGTAGCAAGCTTCGAGTTTACCTAACTCACTTTGCCTTAGGTTGGTAAATATTTGAGAGGCGTAGAGTAGGGTGGAGATAAGGTGGCTATTTGCAACTGAAATCTTGGGGGTTCTGGTGAGGAATTGCTTATTTCTGTATAAAGCTCCTATTTTTTGTGTCCTTTTTTAATAGTTAATGAGATGTGGATGTCAAACTTGAGGTTATTGTCAATTTCAACTCCAGGTAGTTTGGTGTGGTCTGTTGGGGGATAATGGTGTTGTCATTGGCTTTAATATTAAATTGGTGGGTGTTTAGATTGTGTTTGGTGGGTTGGAAGATGAGGAGTTTTGTTATGTTTGGGTTAAGTATTAACTGTGCATCTGAAAGCCAAGTTTCAACTGAGGAAAAAGCTTCCTGTGTGGTATTTTGAAGTTCAGGTAGGGAGTGGGCTGAGCATATGATGGTGGAGTCATCTGCGTACTATATGAGAGTGGCCTGTTTGGTAGCAGAGGCTAGATTATTAGTGAATATGGAGAAGAATAAGGGTCCAAGGATGGATCCTTGGTGAACACCTATTGAGACAGGCAGTCATTATGCCAAACAAAGGATTGATGGCGGTCAGTCAGGTAGCTCTGGAACCAATTTGTGACAGATTGAGAGAAGTATAGAGAATTGAGGACAGTGATGAGTTGTTTATGAGAGACCATGTTGAATGCTTTAGATAGGTCTAGGAAAGTTGCAGACGTGAAATAACCATTGTTTTTATGTTGATGGATTGTATTAGTGAAAACAAGTAAGGCAGAGGTTGTGCTGTGATATGGTCAGAAACCATGTTGTGTGTTAGATAGGAGGTTGTTAGTAAGGAGGTAGTTTAGAACTTGAGAGTGAATGCATCGCTCAAGTATTTTTGATAGAGGAGACAGAATTGCTATGTCCGGTAGTTGGTGAATTCTCTGGAGGGCCCACCTTTGTGGAGGGGGATAACGTGGGATATTTTCCATTGTGAAGGGACATAGCTTTCAGATATAGATCGGTTAATCAGGATTGCAACTGGGTAAGCAACGACTTCAGCTGCAATTTTAAGGTACTCAGCTGGGAGGTTGTCAGCTGCTAGTTTTGTGGGCTTTAGTTTCAATAAGAGTTTTTTTGTGTTGGAGGTAGGGATAGGAGAGAAAGCAAATGCAGTGGGCAGGTTACTAGGTGTAGTTGGAGGGGGTAGGGGAGAGGGGTTGTGTTGTTTTGCTAGTGATAGAACGGTTTGTGTGAAGTGAGTGTTGAAAGAGGTGGCAATGTTTTCAGAGGAGTTTGTTTTGTGTTGTTGAGGGGGTTCCTGCTTTTCCTGGGTGGAGGACGGAGTTGATGGTTGACCAGAATTGTTTAGGGTTGTTTTGGGTGGAGTTCAGGGCAGACTGGTAATATAGGATTTTGTCCTGTTTTATTAATTTTTTTGACTTTGTTACATAATTCACAGAATTTCTGTCTGTCAGGGGATTTTTTTGTCTTGCGCCAGTGATTCCAGGCTCTGTCTCAGTTTTTCATTTCTGATCTAGTGGCTTTTTGTAGCCATGGGGAGGACGGGGCTTTAACTCTAGTAAATCTTGTGGGTGCATGGGTGTTTAGGACTTTAAGGAAGGTGGTATTGAAAAATTGGACAGTGTCATCAAGGTTGAGGTATTTTAGTGGAGTCTAGTTGCAGTTTTTTAGGGCTGAGATGAAGTTGTCAGGGTTAAAGTTTACTTTATTACGTATTTGCTGATAGGTAATGGGTTTAGCCTGATATATGTGTTTTTTGAGTAGGAAAGTTGGGGTATGATCACTGAGGCTATCCGGTAGGCAGCCAGCTGTGTATGACTGGGGGCTCTTGCTGACTAGTATCCAGTCAAGAGTAGAATGCTTGTTGGAATTCTTATTTATTCTGGTGGGTGTCTGGATAAGCTGGAAAAAAACATGAAGATTTAGATGGCTGGCTGGATGGTGGTTGGAACAGGATAGCCAGTCTATATTAAAATCACCTAATATTATGGTTTCTTGTAGAAGGTGATGATTTCCCCAACTGAGGAGGTTTTCTAGTGGAGGGATATTGTTGCCAGGTGGGAAGTAGCATCCTATTATGTTAATGGTCTTGTTTTGGTTTACTTTTAGGTTGGTATAGATTATTTCTTCTTTGTCAATTAGGGGGGCAGATAAGTTTAGAATTTGAATATTAAGATTCTATTTATACATTATAGCTACACCGCCACCTTTTTTGTGCAACCGATCTTGTCTTAAGATATTGTAGCCTGAAGGGAGAATTTGCTCACTGGTAATGTGAGGTTTGAGCCAGGTTTTTGTTAGAAGGGGTTACTTGGCTCAACATTTTCTTTCTAAAACTGTAAACATGTGACTTTCGGAAAATGTGCTGGAGTAATGCTATGGCAATAATTACACGCACGAATAATAATTACAGTTCTAGGCTTCTTTGTAAGTATCTTATTCTTCAAACTTATCAAAAGTACGATATTTAAAAAAACTGATATTTAAAAATATTTAATTTTTTTTTTTTGTTGTTTTGTTTGTTGGTTATAAGAGGTTGGGAGCTAAAATGTGGACAAACACAATTCAATGGAAAGTCGAAAAAAAGGGGAGGAGGGTTAATAATGGTTTGGTGTTTTTACAAGCACACACAAGGGCAGGGTTTTTGATCTGGGGGGATAATGCTGAGGGCTTAAAATGGCTCACAAGGGCAATTAGCCTAGTACTAATCTATGAATCTATGAATCTATAATATCAGGGGAGTATAAGTCTATGGTAGCATGGAGTTCATGGATTTTATTGGTTATATTTCTGATATTTAGGCTTAAGATAAGGAGGTCAGTTGGTTTCCTATTGGATGTAATTTGAGGGTGGGTGAGGTTGTTAGGCTGACTATCAGTGGAGGAGTTGTGGGGTCCAGGGTTTGGGTGGATGTCCCCCACTGAGGGCAAGTATTGTTATGGCTGAGGACGTTAGTTTTAGTAATGAGAAAATTAGTTTACGTTTTGGGGTAGCTTTTTGTTTCGGTGAAGTGGGTGATAGATAAAGTAGGTTGAGGGATAGTTTGTAAGGCATTAGGGATGCCTTTTGTTTGTGTGGTGGAGGTGATATCTTAAGTGGGTTGTGCATTGGGGTGTATTTGTTTTAAGAGGTGTATGAGTAATGTGATGGTGTTACATGAGTGTTGACTGTAGTTGTGCAGTGGAAGTTGTTTGGTGGGGGTATAATGGTATTTTGGTAAGATGTAATGTGTGCAAGAAGGGTGCATGTAAAGAGTATAGATAGAGTGTGTAGGATTATGGTACTCGTGGAGGGAGGTTGATGGCAGGCTGGAGGTGTGGTTAGAGTTGGTGCTGCAGGTAGGCTGAAGGTGTGGTTAGAATTAGTGCTGCAGGTGTGGTTGGTTGTGATTGTAATGGGAGGTACGTTTGGCTAGAATAAGTGTAGGTGTGCTGGGGGCGGGTGGGATGTGGGGGTAGGGAGAGAAGCGAGCGTAGCGAGCTGAAACACTATTTGTTGTACATATCAGCTGGAACCAATCAATAGGCTAATACAACTCAGCACTAGCGGAAAGTCTGTAAGGTAACCCTGTATTGCTAGACTTGCTTCAGTAAACCATAATTCTTTGCCTTTAAATAAAATACCTTTTACTTTGAGTAGAGAGATGGATAGTATACAGGGAAATGGGATAAAAAACAATGAAGGAAGGCTATGCAGCTGTCCTTGGCAAAACTCATCACACTTATAATAAAGGCTTAGGCAGATAAATGTATAAAATGACCTGTATTTTTAGCATTAAACTGCTGGTTAGAGTACACTAGCAATGGGACACAGGCTGTAAAAGAAAGGGGAAAGAGGTTGAGTGAACAGAAATGATCCCGGTAAACCTTGAGGCAGCTTGCCAGACCACAGTAGAAACAATCAGTTAAAGTGTGCCTCAAGACAGTGGCGCAGTTAAGAGTAGCAATTCCTAGAGGTAAGAAACGTACACATGTAATAGCACCCTAACACATGCTGCTTTATTAGATCTGTATAGCTTTGCAGCTCTTGATATTAGCAGTTGTAAAAAGATAGAAGAATGGAGGGATAAAGTTCAGGGGAAAGGGTAGGGGAGTCCAACACTATTTGATTGATTGAGTGAGTGAGCGTGCCACTTGGCAAATAAGCACTAAAGTGTTTCACTATAGAAACTTGCCTAGTACAGAAGGAAGATTAATGAAACTAATACGTCCCCTGCAGGTGAGATGAATGCTTGTATTTCTTGCCACGAGGAAGCTAGTACAGCAGGAAGAT
Organism: Protopterus annectens; assembly: GCF_019279795.1. Classification (NCBI taxonomy): domain Eukaryota; kingdom Metazoa; phylum Chordata; order Ceratodontiformes; family Protopteridae; genus Protopterus; species Protopterus annectens. Next base: position 862,178,591 of record NC_056731.1, on the reverse strand, counting down.
TCATGAAACTAATAGGTCCCCTGCAGGTGAGATGAACACTTGTAATCTGAAGTAGTTGACTTCATTCATTCTGCACATATGGGTATACGGATCCGATTCGGATCCGAGCCGGTAAAAATTTTCAAGCATCAGCTCCGAGCTCCAAGCCCCTCCCTTACCTATATTACATCACTTCCTCCTATCTATCCCCAGATCTCATTTGCCGCTCTATGAATCAGCATCGTGGTCTCTGAGCTCTAAGCTAGGTGGTAAGGTTTTTGGTCTTTTTGTGCTAGTTGAGTGTGAATACCTTTCCCTTTTTTCCTCCCTTCGCGTTCGATCGTCGTGTTAGTTAAAAAAAAAAAAAAAAAAAAAAAGTTATAAGTGTTTTGTGTTTGTGTTTCTGGTTTCTCGCCTAGGCCCAATCCCTGTTAGAGTGTGTGTGTGAGTGGGCCGTTAGGGCTTTTACTGTTTCTACTATGGCTGAACAGCCTAAGGTTCTGTTTAAGAAGTGCACAGAGTGTGGTCACATGCTCTCACCAGCCGATGGACACACTCTGTGTGTTCTATGTTTAGGGGTCTCCCATCTGTCTGCATCTTGTGACATTTGTTCAGGCTTTAACCCTAGGGCTTTGAAGGATCGCCGGGCTAAGCTTGTGGCTAAGGGTCTGCTACCTGCTTCTGCCCTAGAGTCTGCCTCGGTTTCTTCTCCAGCCAGTGACACTGTGCAGGCAGGGACTCAACCTCCCGCCAGGCCTGCTTCATCTGAGTCATTCCAGAGAGGTAGGGACAGAAGGGACAAGGAGAGGTGCCACAAGGAGAGGGACAGGCCCAGAAAAAGATCACCGGACAGGGAGTCTTTCTCCAGCCCCTCTTCAAAGGCACCCAGGTCTCGTTCTCCTCGGCTTCGCTCTCCTCGTTTCTCGCCAGAGCTGACGGAGCCATCGGAGCCGAGGCACTCCCCTCAGATCCGGCCCAGACCCAAGTCAGTCACTTCCTCCAGGTCGACTCGGAGCGTCTCTGACCTGGATATGGACAGGCTGATGAGGAGGTTCATCCAGAACCAGATTCAGATGGGGGTTTTGCCAGGGCCCTCTCCCATTGGAGAGGGTCCTCCTTCTTCAACTATGTTCCACCCTATTGCTCCTTCCCCGATCCGACCCGACACTTCGGGGCTCTCGGGTCCGAGACCTTTCGGAGCTGTGGGGTCTGCGCCGATGGTTCTCATTTCCTGGACGCCGGCCGTCACCTTGAGTTCCTCGGATCTGATCTCGGATCCAGGAGACTCTCGGAGCCGTGGTCGGGGAGTCGGACCCAAGGGTCAAGATCTCACTGTTTCGGATCCCATCCTCGGTGCCCGGACTACCCCTCCGTCAGCTCCGGTCCCTGCTTCGGTGCCAGGGAGAGCTTCTTCCTTACGTTCTACGGAGGTGTGCTCTCCATCGGCTTTCGGGGCAGTGGAAAGGGTTTGTTCCCAGGGGTTGAGACCACAGCTCACCTACTCGGATCCTACCCAGACCCCTCAGATTTTGGGTTCTGCTCCCATTACCATGTCTCAGGGACAGCCCGTGCCAAAGCACCCCCGGGTTGTTCCCCTCAGGGAACCCCTGGAGGCTTACGAAACTGCTCCAGAGAGTCCCACTGGAGAGGAACCTCATAAGCACAAGTGTAAGAGGAGACACTTGGACTCCCCTGAGTCCATTATCACAGATACGGACTTGGAGGAAGGAGAGGGGTTCCCCCAGATCACCTTCAGAGGACGTCTCGTTTGGAGACATTATTACATTATGGAGATCCTCTGTCAAAGAGGGGGTTGGTGAGCCCCCAAACCCTCTGCGGATGAGTCTGTATTCCTGGAGGCCTTTGGTGTGGGCCCATCTACTTCCTGGGTCTCCCCTCCAGCTTCCTGGGTCCCCTTTGGTGGACCTCATCACCACTAGGGCATGGAAGGATCCTGACACCGTAGAGCCTATACTCAAAAGGCCAGCCAAAATTCTTTCTCTGCCGTCAGACAGGCAGGCTTGGTCCAAAGGAGCCCCGGTAGGCGCTTTGGTGGTTGCAGCTGCCACAAAGAAGGAACTGGCACAGGAGAGTTCCTCGGTTCATCCACCAGACAAAGAGTCCAGGTCGATGGATCGTTTCAGGAAACGCATGTACTCGTCAGCAACATTTTCTATTCATGCGCTGAATTACTTGGCACATGTCATCCGACTGCAGCGAGACCTTATATCGGAACTAACTGAGTCGCCCCCGGAGTCTCTGTCGCAACAGGACAAGCAGTCTTTCACTGCAAAGATGTCTACACTGAAGTCAGTGACAAATACCTCTATGCATCTCCTCTCTCATGCTACGGAGGGAGCCGCTAGAGCTGCTGGTACAGGCGTTGCCTTGAGGCGTCATGCCTGGATCAGGCTGTGTCAATTTGCGGACCCCTTTAAGGCGTCTTTCATCAACGCCCCTTTTGATGGATCATCCCTCTTTGGGAAGACTGTACGCAACACACTAGCCCAGAGTGAGAAGGACAGAAAGACTTTGTCAGCCGTCGGAATCCGCTTCTCTAACTCCCAGAGGTCCTATTCCGGGAACCAAAAGGGGCAAAAGAAGATGTGGTTCCAGAAATCACAGTCCTTTCGTGACACTCAGGAATACTTGTCCCCCAGAGGCAGAGGGGGACAAGACCGGCGCCGTCCCAGAGGCAGAGGGGGTCCCAGAAAATTCGGGTCTAGGGAACCTTTTTCCGACAGACCCGCACAGCAACCCTGAGGGGTTGCCTGGCTGCTCTACTCTGGAGGCAGTCGGGGGAAGATTTTCCTTACATCCAGCGGCATGGGAGTCCATTACTGCAGACCACTGGGTGTTAAGCATCATATCCAGAGGATATTTTATTCCCTTCATTTCATGTCCCATAACCCCAGCATGCCTTCCAGATGTTCCACCCACTCACAGGGAGGCTGCAGCCTTAGAGGTTTCGAAGCTGCTGCAAAAACGAGCCATCGAGCTGGTCCCCCCAGATCAATCTGGATCAGGCATCTACTCCAGGTTCTTTTTAGTGCCAAAGAAGACGGGGGACCTCAGGCCCATTCTGGACCTGTCTATCCTCAACCTGTCGGTAGAGAAACAAAAATTCCATATGGTCACACTACAGTTCATTCTACCATTTCTGAGAGAATGCGACTGGATGTGCTCGTTAGACCTCCAGGACGTTTACTATCACATCAAGGTCCACAGGAGCTCCAGGAGGTTTCTACGCTTCCAGCTAGGGGCCAGTCACTTTCAATTCAGAGCCCTACCCTTTGATCTCACCACAGCCCTCAGGGTGTTCACCAAGGTTATGGCGGTCGTAGCGGCTCACCTGAGACTTCAGGGCATTCAGGTATTCCACCTACCTAGATGACTGGCTCTTCGCTGCATCCACCAAACATCTCTTGTGTCAGGCCCTACACTACTTCCTCGATCTGGCTCACAAGCTAGGCATCACGATCAATATCAACAAGTCCCACCTGGCTCTGGTTCAGATCATAGACTTCATCGGGGCACGGTTGGATTCGATTCAGTCCAAGATTTTTCTCACTTCGGAAAGGATAAAAACTCTCAGACTCCATGTATCGGCTATCTTGGATCTCTCGGTAGTCACAGCAGCCGATGTTCTCAGGGCCATGGGTTCGATGACAGCCGCAATCTTATCCTCCCTCTTGCACGTCTTCACATGAGAGCCCTTCAGTGGAATCTAGCAGTTCAATGGTCCTGGCTAGACCTTCCGATGAATTTCCACATCCGGATAAATCGGACATGCAGAACGTCACTCCAGTGGTGGCTTCAGTCAGTGGACATTTTCACGGGGCGCAGCTTTTTAGCCCCTCTGGCTCAAGCCATGGTGACCACGGATGCTTCTCAGCTCAGGTGGGGGTGGGCACTTCCTGGGAAGGATGGTCCAGGGCACGTGGTCCTCTCCAGAGACCAAGCTACACATCAATGTCCTGGAGATGAGGGCAGTCGTTTCGCGTTGAGAGCCTTTCACCCTGTCCTACCTCCGGGGACAATAGCCATTCAATCAGACAACATGTCTGTAGTCTGGTATATAAACAAACAGGGAGGGACCCAATCCTACCCCCTTTGTCGCGAGGCCATGAGGGTTTGGGAGTGGGCCATATCCACCAGCCGGTTTCTCATAGCAACGTACATCCTGGGACGCTCAAACATTCTAGCGGACAGTCTCAGCAGGGCAATCCTTCTGCCTTACGAGTGGTCTCTGTAACAATCAGTGGTGGAGAAGATCTTCCGTGTTTGTGGTCAACCTTGCTGCAATCTCTTCGCATCTCCTTCCAACACGAAGTGCAGCAACTTCTTCGCTCTGATTCCCCCCTCTGGGGGATGTCCCCAGGGATACTGTAGTCCATGCTTGGCCTCCCGGGCTACTGTATGCTTATCCCCCATTACCTCTTATTCCCAAGTTCCTTCAGAGAGTTTGCCGGCTGCAGTGCAAAGTCATTCTCATAGCTCCCTTCTGGCCCCGTTAAGTGTGGTTTCCCTTTCTATGGTCTCACCTGTTGGCTCCTCCATGGACTCTAGATCCATGACCGGATCTGATTTCTCACCCGTCGGGCTTGCCCCTGCCCAACCTGGACAGTCTCAAGCTGACAGCATGGCTGCTCCAGTTCCCATGATCATCAGGATTCCCGGACTTTCTTCCCCTGTTAAGAATATTTTGGTAGCTTTTCTTAAAGCCTCCACTAGGAAACTCTACAATAGCAAGTGGAGACGTTTTTGTGTTTGGGCCTCTCAGCGCAATCTGAACCCATTTACAGCCCCTGTTCCGGTCATACTGGATTTTCTGGCCAATCTTTTTCGATCAGGCGCAAGTTCTTCTGCCATCAAGGTTCAGCTGGCTGCCATCTCCAATTTTCATGTGGGTGAAAATAAGGTTGCTCTGGCTTCTGCCAAACTGTGTAAAGCTTTTCTGAAGGGAAATTTTTTATTGCGACCGCCAGTTAAAGAAACTGTGCCCCCCTGGGATCTGACTTCAGTCCTTCAGGCTTTGACCTCTCCCCCCTTCGAGCCAGCTGGTTCAGTTCCGATTAAGTTTTTGTCGTGGAAGACAGCCTTCTTGGTCGCCATCACGTCAGCCAAGAGAGTTTCAGAGTTGCAGGCCTTATCCTCCTTGCCCCCCTATTTGGTTTTCCACAAGGATAGGGTTTCGCTGCATACGAACCCTTCCTTTCTTCCCAAGGTGTCCTCAGAAGCCAATATTAATCAGTCTATAAATTTGCCAGTCTTCTTCCCAAATTTCCAAAATAGAGGTGAACGCAAGCTTCATTTATTAGATGTCCGTAGACAGCTTTGTTTTTACTTCCATAGGACTAAACCCTTCCAGAAGTCGGATCAATTGTTTGTCTCTTTTCCAAAACCATTTTTGGGCAAAGCAGTTTTGAAAGTGTCCTTAGCAAGGTGGATCACTCTCTGTATTGCACAGGTTTATAAGGACAATGGTTTATCTCCTCCTGGTGTATTGAAGGCTCATTCCACTAGAGCAATGTCCATTTCTGCAGCTTTCTGGTCACGTGTTCCGTTAGATCATATCTGTGTGGCAGCGACTTGGGCCAATTCGCACACATTCATTTCTCAGTATAAATTGGATCTTATTTCTAGAGGGAGAGCATCCTTTGGCTCTGCGGTGCTCAGGAATATCCTTCCATAAGGGCCTCCCAGGAATTATAGTAGCTGGGGACTCTGTCCCATATGTGCAGAATGAATGAAGTCAACTACTTCAGATAAAGAAGTTATGTTCTTACCATAACGTTCCATCTGAGTAGTAGACTTCATTCTTCTGCACCTTCCCTCCCTCCTTCCCCCTCACTTTCAGGTTTTTCCTGTTTAGGATTGTGATTATGTTGCCGCTTGTGTCAGCAAACTCGATCTGGGGATAGATAGGAGGAAGTGATGTAATATAGGTAAGGGAGGGGCTTGGGGCTTGGAGCTCGGAGCTGATGCTTGAAAAGTTTTGCTGGCTCGGATCCGAATCGGATCCGTATACCCATATGTGCAGAAGAATGAAGTCTACTACTCAGATGGAACGTTATGGTAAGAACATAACTTCTTTTTTCTTGCCACAAGGAAGCTGCAAAGGGTGAGAGATCCAGTTAAGCAGGGTTAGTTGGGTGTACTCACTGGGAAAAATGCAAACAGCAGCTGTAAGAGGAAAAATAAATAAATAAAGGTTAGGCCATGGGTATTAGGAGGGATGTAGGACAGAAGATATATGATCACTAAGGAAGTGTCTCCGCATAGAAATAGCAGAACTAGACAGGGAGGATAGCAGACAGGGTTGGTAATAAAAAGGGCTAGAGGGAGTGAAGGAACAACAAAGATGGGGGTGAGAAAGGAAAGTAGGAGGCCCTAAGAAAAGGCAGGTATATTAGAACAGCAGAAGTATCAGAAATGAGGCAGAAGTAGAACACAATATATACAGTAAATCATTTTACAAAATGCAATCAACAGACATTGGTTACTGTAAGCCCTTTAAGGGAGTGTATACAAAAAAAAAAACACACCAGCACAGTACATATCACTTAACTTGAGAAAAATTAGCCCTACAAGCAATGCAGCTTAAGTAGACATGAGGCAGTAAGTAGAACACTGTATAGCAAGTAAAAACACTTTACAAAATGCACTCTATAGCCACTGCACTATTCTCGTCAGGTAACATCTCTTCAGTACATTTGCTGTAACAATCAAAGTAGATAGAGACCAGCCCCAGAAATGCTTGCATAGAAAAGCAGTGCATCAGTTACAGTAGTGCCCAGAAAAACATATGGGTAATACTTAAGCAGTGGCTGTGAAAATTGGAACTCGGGTTACAAAAACCTTATGGATACAGTTGGATGTTAAATAATCTCACAACTGCAACTGAAAGAGGCAGACCACATGGCACAATGTTAGCACCCAGTAAAACACAGTATAACAAAAGCAGTACACAGACAATAAAAAGTACAGAATGATCTAACAATAACAGCTTTACATATAACACAAGTGGCATGCACACTTACTTGGGGAGCAGAGGAAATTCTCTTCATAAGGATGAAAAGGCTGTTTGAAAATGGCTCCAGTTGTTGAGAGTGACTAAGTAACTTCAGAGTGGAAGTTGATCACAGGGGAGGGGGAATGCAGTCTTAAGTAGGAAGCAAATGATTAAGGGAAATGTAGTCAAAATACAGCAGCAATGGGACACAGGCTGTAAAGGAAAGGGGAAAGAGAGGTTGAGTGAACAGAAATAATCCCCGGAAACCTTGAGGCAGCTTGCCAGACCACAGTAGAAACAATCAGTTAAGTGTGCCTCAAGACAGTGGAGCAGTTAAGAGTAGCAATTCCTAGAGGTAAGAAACGTACGCATGTAATAGCAACCTAACACATGCTGCTTTATTAGGTATGTATAGCTTTGCAGCTCTTGATATTAGCAGTTGCTAAAAAGAGAGAAGAATGGAGGGACAAAGTTCAGAGGAAAGGGTAGGGGAGTCCAACACTATCTGACTGAGTGAGTGAGCCTTCCACTTGACAAATAAGCACTAAAGTGTTTCACTATAGAAACTTGCCTAGTACAGAAGGAAGATTAATGAAACTAATACGTCCCCTGCAGGTGAGATGAATGCTTGTATTTCTTGCCACGAGGAAACTGCAAAGGGTGAGAGATCCAGTTAAGCAGGGTTAGTTGGGTGTACTCACTGGGAAAAATGCAAACAGCAGTTGGGGAGCAGAGGAAATTCCCTTCATAAGGATGAAAAAGCTGTTTGAAAATGGCGCCAGTTGTTGAGAGTGACTAAGTAACTTGGATCAATTATTTGTCTCTTTTGCAGATTCTAAATTGGGTAAATCAGTTGCAAATGTAACTTTATCTAGATGACTGATGGATTGTATATCATTTGTCTTCGACAAGTTGGGTCTGTCCTTAACAAAACCTTTAAGAGCCCATTCAACTAGGTCCATGGCTTCTTTTTCAGTGTTTCTATCTAGGGCTTCCATGGATGACATATGTGCGGCTCCAACTTGGGCCAGTCTTTATACCTTTATTACTCATTACAATCTGTATCTAGTCTCAAGGGGAAGAGCAGCCTTTGGCTCAACTGTGCTCAAGAATAGTTGGGGACACTGTCCCAACTGTCAAGAAATGAATGAAAATTGACATCAGATAAAGAAGTTATATACTCACCATAATGTTCCATCTGTGTTGTCCATTATCATTCTTCCTCAACTTTCCTCCCACCAACCCCCAACCTTTTTCATAACTGATTTCTGGAAGAACGAGAACTTATAAGGACACCACTGTTCCTTATGTTCAGCTCCATATAATGACTTCTTCTATCAGGAATATTATGATAATATTTCTTATATTATGTCAACCAGCAAACAAGATCTGAGGTATGTTAGGGGTTGGTGCATTATGGGTAATGGAGGAGCTCAAGAGCTTTTTAGTGGCCACGAGCTAAAAATAACAGCCAAGTTGGATCCGAGGGTAGGATCTGAACCCAACTGTCCAAACTGTTGAGGAAGAATGAAAATGGGCAACACAGATAGAATGTTATGGTGAGTACATAACTTCTTTTTTCCTTCAGAATTGTTTAGTGTTCCCTCCCTGCTCACATTACTAGTAGACACTGTTTACCTGTGGTTTATATGTTTAGTCTACTGGAGTTTTGCTTCAATTCTGGCTCTGTTTTTAAAATTGTTTGTACAGTGTGCTCTTGTAGACTGGATTGGAAGGAGTTTGATGGTTCTGTGAATCAATATCAGAACAAGCAGGCTGCTTTAAAAGTGTGATAAGTGGGAGTTTAAATTTCCTAAATTTCCCTGAAAGCCCATTACTCTCTGTGTTGTTTGCCTTGGCCTATAGCATGTTAAAGTGGACCGTGACATTCAGAAGGAGTTTGAACAAAAAAAAAAAACGCTTTAATATATGAAACTAAAATGCAAATTTTCATGAATGTTCTTTATTTTTACAATAATCAGATAGTGAAAATTTTGGATTTACTAGTATTTTTCATAGAAAATGGAAAAATCAGAGTCAATGCATGAAGTTGCCCGAAATGGTCCTCCTCACGTAACAAGCCTTATAGGACTCCCCTTCTTCAGAGTGTGATAGCTATTCAGTGTAAAAATATGACTGTAGTATGGTATGTCTACAACCAAGGGGGAAGACATTTCTATCCCATGTTGGATCCATGAGACTTTGTGAATGTGTCATATTTATTGAATTACTTTTTCACAGCACACACAACAGACAAGCACAGACATTGCCTGTTGATTCCATGTGTGAGGTCCCCAAGTTGTGCAGCAACAAGAACATGGTTCCAATGGTCTAGCCTTGATGCAGTCATTTTTCTTCCCCAACCAAAACCAAGTACAGCAGCTTTTTCTCTCTAATGTCCACTGAGGATCAGACTCCCAAGTAAGCTCTGATCCAGAAATGGTCTGTAGGTCTCCTTTATGCTTTTCCCTCATTTCCCTTTATTGTGAAATTCTTACAGAAACCCAAGGAGTAGATGCCCAAGGTCATGCTTGTAGCCTTGTATTGGTCTCAACAAGTTTGGCTTCCTTTGCTGTGGCTTCACTTTCTGGAGAAGCCTCTCTGCCTAAAACCATTCAGGAATCGCCTGACTCATCCTTCCAGCAAGCCTCACTCAGATTTCCTGCCTTTTTGACTGTCCTCATAGTTAATTCATCTTCCACTAATAGCAAGGGACCAGGCTTACCTAAAAAGAATGGCCCAGATCCTTATTGCTGCCCAGAAGCCTACTACCTGGCTGACCTGTAAAAGAAGTGGGCTAGGTTTGCCATTAAGCCACTTCTCAGGGAATAGATCCTTTCATGGCTCCAGGTTGAGTAATGTGTTAATACTTATCAAATATTTTTGATTCTGGTCTTGGCAGTTCCTTGCAGGTTCACTTAGTGACTATCTCTACCTTTCACCAAAGGCTACACAATTTTTTGTTGTCATCCCTTAAGGTGTGTAAAGCCTTTCTTCAGGGTACCTTTTTTTACACCAAACCCAATTAAGGAAAATGTACCTCCCTAGGATCTTAGTCTCAGTTCCTCTGACCAATTGTTTGTATCCTGTGTAGTTAACAAATTTGGGCAAAAAAGTGATTAAAGTCACATTGAGGATGGGGATTTTTAACATATTACATATTGTTACCAGAAGTGCAACAAAGTTTTATCTAGCAAACTTAAGACATATTCTACCAGAGCACTGGCTGCCTCTCAAAACTTATTCTGAAATGTCTGTGTGGATGAGACTTGGACATCAATGGCTTGGGCTTCTCTGTATACTTTTGCAAGATGGTATAATGTAAATACAATATTCAGATCTAGGTCTGCAAAGTAAGGATTAAGGCCCTTTCTCTGTTGGAGAACATGTATGCCCTTCCCCCTTTTTAATGAATCAGTCCCGGTCTTGTAGTCGATAGAAGGCCTATAAACACCAAAGGCAACCTAAAAAGTGCTAGGTCCCAGTGTTCTATCAACTCCCAACCCCACCTTCATCCTAGAAAATACAGCAGTAGTCCTCTCTAATCTTCATATAATGACTAAGCTTGATTCTTCAAGTTTTTCTAAGCTTACTTGACCTAGAGAGCAGTCACCAAGGGCAGATGGGTTCCATTCTAGACTTCATGTTAAAGTACTATGTTTTTGAGTTGCTGAGTCCATCTCTGACCTGTCCTATTTTCAAGACAAGAAGGTGTCAGAAAGTGTTAGTGCAATACTAAGTAGCAGGTGCAACCCTTTCATCTTTTCTTGATTTTCAGGGTGTTTAGTAAGCAGCTGACATTGATAGTGGAGGTCATAATTTAGAATCGATTGATGCTTTGCTGCCTAAATGCTTGGTTCCTGATGGTTCCCATTCCATCAGTTGTAGGTTGTAACTGTAGGTTCAGTTTTCCTATTGCTATTTCCAGGAAACTTAGCAACAATATTAATGACATAAATACCACTATTATATAAATCTTCAGTCAATAACTAACCTCATCTTTAGTTTCCAGTCAGTTAATATACTTGATGTCAAAAGTTAAGTAAACTAAAGAACCACAGATTTAACATGTTACTACAAACTGTGACAGAGGACAAGTAACTGCTGCATTATTTATTGATTTTTAAAAGGTTTCAATAGTGTAAATCACCATAGTCTAATATATAAACTATTAGCAGCAGGAGCGTTGTGCTATCTTGAGTCAGGTCATACCTTAAAAGATAGAATATTATCAGTAAGTTAGTAGAATATATGCACTCCTTTTACGATAAATGTTGGAGTGCTTCATGGCCCCATTTTTGGACCACTTTTTTACCACCTTTACTGACAGTGTGCATCTGCATACACATTGAATAACTTTAGTTCTGTATGCAGATGATTCTTCGCCAGGTGATAGTCTCATCCACCATTAAATAACTAGAATCATAGCTGCCGTCAGTATTTGGCAGACTAAATGACTGAATCAGGTAAAATAATGTCATTCTTCATGTCACAATAAAAACAATTATTATCTTTGGTAAAATATACCTGATGCTGTGGCTTTGTTTTCTGAAGGGCTTTTCTACAAACTCTGAGATAGAAATACATTTGAATCATTATAGACAATAAGTTCTCCTTTATGCAGGTTATTATTATAACAGTTGAAATGAAACAGAAGTATGGGGCATTCTATCGTTTTGGCCCTTGTCTTCCATTCATTTCAAACAGGAAACTGGCAGTAAGCTTCCTAATCCCAAAACTGCTATCTGGTGCAGCAGTTATCTGCAGTGAAAGAAGTAATCTAACTGACTTACTCAGTTCAACATATAGTAGAAGTGGTGCATTTACAGCCAGTGCATTTCATAATTATCACCACTGCAACATACTAAACTATATTAAATCACCAACTTTTGAAAACAAACTCAAAAATAAGCAAATCATTTTTACTTACAAATTACTGTACAGCAAGCCTTGTCCTGACCTTAAAAATGTTTGACTGGTATACTCCTACTAGGCAACTAAGATCAAGCAATCACACCTGCCATTGATTTATAAAATCAGCAACAATTATAGTAATACAACTCCCAGCATATGATTATATCACTTACAATCAACTCTGTTAATGTATCAGCTTAATACAGACCTTCTCTTTATTTGCAACACTGTAAAGTTCAAATGTGTTGTTGTCAATCTCACATTTATTCTCACTGGTGGGTCTGATCCGTTTCGTCCTTTCCAAAACCTCGAGGTCTTCAGAAAAGCTCGTGGGCATCCTTCACTACCCATAATGCAGTTCCCCAACTTCCCCAGATCTTGTTTGCCGCGCTGCGAGAAGGATCTTCTAGCAAGTTATGGGCTAAGTTTATTATTTTCATTAGTATTTCTATCTTTATCTTTATTGTTATTATATAATTAAATCCCTCCCCCCTTAATATTCTATAAACCTTCCCTTTGATAATTTTACCTTTCTGGTAAATTACTTTTTTTTGGAATGTGTTAGCATCCGTTTAACTTAGAAAGAGTCACCCATTTAACTTAGAGGGTGTTTTCTTTATTGTTATAGTTACTGTTAGTGTCTAGGTAGTTTTTCTTCACCACTGTCCCTTGTTAGCATCCATTTTAGTTAGAAGGCATCTAACTAACTTCCGTTTCAGTTAGAGGTTGCCCCCCCCCCATTTAAAAAAAAAAGAAAGAAAAACTCTTTATTGTTATTATATAGTTTCTGTCTGTAGTCTGATAGTTAGACAACCTGCTAAAATGTCTCAAAAGGAAGGAAAGCCTCTTGGTTTTAAAAAATATGAGCAATGTGGCAAGGAGATGCCCCTTAGTGACATACTTTATGTGGGTACTGTTTGAGGCCTCTTCACCTACAAGAATCTTGTTCTGTCTGCCACAGATTTAATCAAAGAGTGCTCGTGGAGTGCAAAAGCAAATTAATCTTGAAGGGGTTATTGAAAACCCCATTTTCTGAGGATATTTCCCCTGTTTCTTCTTCATTGAAGTCGGAGAAGTCTGAAAATCGGGGAAACTTCCTTCTCTGGCTCCAAAATCTTTTTCAGAGCTGAAACCAAAACAACTGAATCTGTCTGCTCCAACTGAACCTACTGAGCAGGCAGAGCTGGTAAGATCCAAGACTTTGTCAGAGCAGAAAGAACCACTGGCTCCAAAGTCAACTGATCTTGAACCCTCCGCTCCGAAATCCTCCTTGCCTTCAGAATTACGATATCAGAGCCGATCTTCTTCCTTGAAGCCGATCACTTCTCAGCTTCCTTCTCCATTCCTGACTAAATACAGATCTCCTGCACTTTCTACCCGGTCAACCAGGAGTATCTCTGATGAAGATGTGGATAGGGTAGTGCAGAGGCTCCTAAAGACACCTGCCTTGGCCAAGTTGCTTTTGGATTCAAGCCCAAAGGAGTTAGATCAGACACAATCTTCCCTGTTGGTGCCTGCTCTTCCTCCAATCCATCCTGTGGTTTCTGAGCAGGAATATTCCGACATCCAGCTGGCGTCAGTATCGAATCCAGGACCTGTTGGCTCCTTGGGTCAGATAATTGCTCCAAGCATTTCCGTCCAGTTGGAGCAGGAAACCTCTGGGAGCTGACTGTCTCCAGTCAGGTCCTCGAAGCCAGCTCAGATCTCCTCGGATCTGATCCTGCCTCTTGGGGCCTCAGCGCAGATGAGTTTACCTCCTACCTCAGCTTTGGAGCCACTGTCCTCTGCTCTGGAGATTCCACCGGTTCTGACAACTTGTTTCTCAGGTTCAGGGAGTTCTTCGGAGCAGGAGCGGTCTGCCTTTGAGGTTATGTTTTAGATGATTGCTAGATGAGCATGATCAGGACAGAATAAGGATTCTAACATGCAGTTCAGTGAGACTTTTAGATTCTGACTTTACTTCACTCCTGTACAGTTTCCTTTAGAAGGAATTAAAGAGCCCAGGCTCTTAACTTTCACTGCAAGTTTAAAGGAGAGCGAAATTTTACAGTAGACCAAGGTAGAGCCCAGTACAGTACAGTACTCTGATCGGCAGCTTTGAGAAAGACTTTACTAACTGCCCATGCTAGGACTAAAGCGGCAGGCCTGCCGGCAGCCCCCCAAATTTGTAAAACAACTGTGAATAGCACTACCAGACCCCACCTCAAAACCACTCACACCTACTAAACTAATACCCCAAGAAAGGGATACAAGGTACAGTACTCTACTTACTGCCATTTATTTCTCTCTTAACCAGGTCAAACCATCTCCCAGGTAAGTTCAGCCCCAAACCTAAGCTTAATAAACCTCTAAAAATAGCTTAGGTTATTATCATTTGTTTAAATACAGTAGTCACCAACCATAAAATCTGTCCGACCCTTTTTTGGTGCTGGCTTCTACTTTTGCTCCAAAATCTTCAGTAATTAAATGCCCAAAACTCTACTTTTGCTCCAAAATTAAAAACATAAAACCCAAACTAGCACCATCTATGTGAAACCTCCTACTGGCAGTTTGGGAGCCAACATCCCAGTCCTCTGACATCAGCAAAGTTATATATCCCCCAGTTTCCGACTTCATTCTATAGCTGCTGTGTTCTCTAAAGTTATATTAACGTTTGGTATGCATTCCTCTATAGTAGCTGTGTTCCTGATTTTTTACTGCATATGCAACTAACAGGGTACCTGACTACTATTTCTAAGTATGCATGTGTGTTGCTGAAAATTGTTTAGAAACCTTACTAAACGAACGACTTTACAGCTGTGATTTGAGTTTGTATTATGTTAATTGTTTGTTTAAACGTTGATATTGCTAGCAGCTGCATTCTTTTAGGAGTAAAATTACATATGTCACCTATTGATAATTTTACTGCAATTTATCGTGTTATCGCGTAACGTTGCACAGTAATTTGCTGTTTGTTTCATTGTAAACTGCATATTTATAGCAATAGATCGTAATGCTAAATTACCGATTTTGTATTGTACATATCATATATTACTACAAATTACATATAACCGCTGAACGGTACTGTTTTGGAAAGCGTTAGAAATTGTTGGCGTGTTGTTAGATACCAAACCAGTGAAACGCTAGCTGTTAACGGTTATATCAAGAACCTGTGTTAGGAATGTAGCGTGCAAACCGTTGCTTAGAACTCTTGTGTTATGTTGATAACTTGCACCTGCAGCTATTGTGTTAGAATTTTTATAAAGAAATCATATGTTCAGTTACACATTGATCTGTTTGAGTTGGAAAATTTATGTGTTATTTCTGTCATTATTACTAAATGTATCCTAACTACAGAATATCATTTTACTAAATATATTACTAAATAACTATTCTTAAACTGTAAAAAACAACGCCTAAGACTTAATATAATATTCCATTACTAACCTATTTACCTGCGAATGAAATGAAAGCCTATGTAATATAACTATACTATCCTCTAAAACTAGCTCTAATAGTAATCTCGTTATTAACTTAAAACTAACACAGACCCCATTTACCGCCACCTTACTGTTAAGCAGCTTACCAAAACCTTACATAATACATAATACTAAATACCAGCCAAGGTTATGCAGTACCAAACACATAATCCCAAAACCTAAATCTTAGCTGGCACCTGTTATCTCCTTCAAACATAGCAATCAATTGCCAAAATCTATGTCTGTTCCTGCCCAACTTTGTCAACTCTTGTACCAAGTGTAAAAGATCCTTCACCCCAAATTCACCCTGTGGACCTAAACCTCGCCTAAAATCCCCTCCTTTGGCCTCATTTTGCCCACTCCGGCCCCCCCGCCTCCCCCCCTCCACCCTTATCCCACCAGCCACCCCCTACTCACCACTCCCCTGCCACCCACCCACTAGCGCCCCTACCCCCTCTTTCCTCCCTACCAACACCCCACCACCCACTCTCCCCCCCACATCTTATCCTGTCCATCCCTCCATTCCACTACCTCACTCCTTTCAAGTAATATTCTAACCACCCTACAAATCCACCACTCCTCTATCATCCTTACTCTACAAGTACCACACATCCCCACCATATCAGAATCTATATCTAAATAAAACAACATAAAACAATAAATCTAAAATTAAAAGAGCAAATTCTTAAACATAAACCAACTCAAAAAACAACCACCAAAACATACCTTACCAAAACCCCAACTAAATATATACCAATACAAACTAAAACAGGAATTACATCCCAAATCAAAAGAATTACCAGGCCCTACCAGATCAACAGAGATCACTCATCATCCAATCTCCCCCAACCTAGGCCCTACCTACTCCTTAAACATTAAAAACATCCAATCTCAACAAGACAAATAACTCTCTACCATCTTGTCACCTACCCGATACCAACCTGAACAACAACATTCACAACACAACTGACTGACACAACCTTACCACCAAAGAGCATGATCATGAGAAAATGAAACCTAAACAACAATCAGAGGGCTGAGGATACCACCAAAATATACCAAGGATAGTGTCCTATCTAAAAAAGAAAGAGGATAAAAAACAACCCCAACAAAAAACCAAATAATTGCAATAAACACAAAAAAATACCAAAACAGGTAAAAAATATAAAAATCATAATCCTAAAAATTATCTACATATAACACTAAAAGAACAATAAAAGTTAGTTATCTATAACATAACAACAAAATACAAACCTTTTAGAATCCATTAGAACTGGATAACAGACTATCAGGTTGAACAGTAGTCCTGGAACCTACAGCCATGTCCTAAAACAATAAGAAAATCAGTCCACCTCAGACACTTTTAAAATCTCACAAAATTAAATCAGAATATAAAACCACCACCCTCATCTGGGTGATCATAAACAATCACCCTGGGACTCTACCTAATGATCTTAGTGATCATCTGCTTACTTACATCAGGAAAGATAACTCAACCAATGCTAGCTTACCAGTTCATAGAACAGTCAGAAACAAAAACCCAACAGATGCTAAAAATTTGAAAAAGAACAGTAAGAAGTCGGAAAAAAAATCAACTCTAAAAAACTATTTGCACTCAATCAGTGTAACCTCACCCAAAATCACCTTAATCCCTAATCTTGACTCATGCCCCAACTTGACCAACCAAAAAAACATAATACACCCATGGCCCCACTCACAATCCAAATCAAAACAAACCAAACAAAACTCGGCTACAAAAGAGGCACCAATTCAAACTAATTACCAAAAGATCGGGTCAAACAAGATACTAGACCAAAAATGAAACCAAGAAACCAACCAACCCAGTGACCCAAAAAAGAAAAAGGAAAAAAAGAAAACCAAAAACAAACAAAACACCAACCAAAAAAATTAAAAAAAAAAACTCTGAAAAGAACCAGGAAAAAAACACCAAAAGAAAACCCCTATCCCTGACTCTAGAAGAACCAAGAAATAACCAACCAACCAAGAAACCAAACACCCAACTTTATTTCCTTCCACAATTCACAATTAAACTACCCACCCCACCCTAACCTCCCACCTTAATTCTCTGCATACCTCTAATAACCTAAACCAACACCCTTTCCTAACCCCTTCATCCTCCACTGCTCCCATCATCATACCTTCCAAAAGCAGCTAAACTCATATACCCTCACTTGCAAATTTCTTCTGCATAATACCTGCAGTTTACAGATGTCAATAGCATACCAACCATCTATATTAAAAATCTGACAAATTACGGTCCACTATCCAGCAGACTGAAAATACTCTCCACATTTCTCTTCACAAAGGAGACTAATTACACCAATTTTCCTACTATCACCACTCACCAAAATAACTAAAAAGTGTCAACAAAATAATGAAATCAAACATAAATAAACAACTCATGTTCTCACCTTAAAAGAAAATAACTACCAACCGTCCACTGCTGTCCTGCTTAACCATCTTTTCACCAAAATTAAACCTTCTTTTAGAAAAAAAATACCATAAAGCTAATTTAAATATCTAATCAAAGCCCTTTCTCTAACCCAACCACCAAAGCTTTCACAAACCACCAACACCTAGACACCCAAGTCCCAAACTGGTTTCAGGCACACTCAAAGGTAGACAACAGGCGGCCTAGGGCCGTGAGTGAACAAAAGGCCAGTATCAAATACTATAGGCCTCCTGCCTATTCCCAATACCCATCCTAGGTCCACTCACAGCCACCTCCATTTCACCATACCATCCATAAATTATCCCTATACAGTTTCAATATGCAGATGACTCAACTATCATCTGTTCTGACCCTAACAACTATCATGTTCTAATAACTATCCTGACACCCTTTCTAATAACTACCCAACTCTCTGCCAAAAATCAGTCTTAAAAAACATAAACTTCAACAACCAACTCCACCCAAAACCCCCAATACCCCAATCCACCCTTCAACCCAATACCTTTCACACTAATGGTATCTTTAACAATGGTACCATTATCTCTAAACTATTAGCACCAATTAGGTAAATAAACTACGGTTTGACATCCACATCAACCAAACTATTAAAAAAATTAAAAAAACTAACAAAAACTTTTCCAAAAACTTGTTCCTTTCCTCCCCTACTCCAGGCATTAGGTTAGCACACCTCCCATCCACCCTACTATCCCCCTACCCTCGATCCTTACAAACCTCAAACCTCAACAAGTCTGACTTCCACTTCTTATAATCACATTGCTAGATTCATCACTGCCCTACCTTATAGAATACATCACTGCAACACATCAAAAAACTTGCCTGAAAACTTGACTGGCCAGAACTACTATTCTACTGAAATACCAACTCATTGAAAACTTGAAACATCCAGATAACACCCCTGCACTAAACAACGCCCAAAACGCCCCCTCTTTACTCCAACCTAAGCTCTTCTTCATCTATCTAACAAACTCTTAATACAAACCTGCAAGTCCTAGGGTGGGATTCACTCACTATAATATTATTCATTTAGTAAATCTCTCTCTTCCCAGAAGCTTACGTCAATCACTAGCTCATTCAAAAAGCAAAACAAACTAAAAAAAATAATCCACATTACTGCACATTAGCCAACCCCAACTAACTCTTGACTAACTTTTCACACCTACAATTAGGCTAAACTAGTCTATTCAACTACTGTGAATGAAGTGTGAATAATGTAATGTAATGTAATGTAATGTATTTCTATATATTATCTATTGTTTATATACAAATATGTGATATGTGATGTTCAGTCTACTCGATTAACCTATTGTTTGAGTTTTTCTTTTCGACTCCGCTGAAAATGGACATGTATCCAGTCGGACTATCCCGGTCAACAAATGTAAAATAAATAAATAAATAAATAAATTATGAGGAGGGTGATGACTACTACTCCACAGTCTAAGACACAAACTTCCTCCAATCTTCCTCCCTCGTCGGTGCAGGTGTCTTTGCCTACTTACACCCACCCACAGGACTGCAGAGATCCCAGGCCTCAGGATGCCCTCAGGGGACTCCCACCTCTACCAAAACTTCTGCAGAATACCCCACTAAGGAAGTCCATTGGAAGAGAAAATGCAAGAGGAAGCATCTTGATTCACCAGAGGAGTCCATCACGTTCAATACCAACCTCGATGAAGTAGAAGAGTCCCCATGGTCGCCTCTTGAAGACATCTCCTTTGGAGACATCCAAGAAATTTTGAAACAGAGAGGTGACTGGCAGTTCTCCTCCCCTTCAGCCTTTAGAGCTTGCCCTTCAACCTCTTGGGTGAGCCCTCCTTTCGATGAGTTTATTGAGTTAATCTCTCAGAAGACTTGGGAGACCCCAGATTCTATAGAAACAACTCATAGGAGGCCAAACAAATATATTACAGCTCCAAAGGATCAGGCTTTCCTAACCAAAGGTGTAGAAGTTGATGCCATGGTCATGGCAGCAGCCACGAAAAAAGAACTTTCCAAGATTAGTTCCTTTATCCATCCTCCTAATAAGGATTCCAGGACTATGGATAGGTATGAGAAGCGTGTCTTTTCAACACCAGCCTTTACCTTACGGGCGCTGAACTACCTGACCCATTTCAGTAGACTACAGAGGGACCTTTTAAAGGAGCTATCAGTTTCTCTTCAATGAGCTGTAGCTGATGCAGCGGCAGATAAGGTCAACTCACAGCTCGCAACCCTCAATTAAGTTGTCAGCTTATCCATAAGACTCATTTCATAATGCAGCAGATGAAGTGAGAAAGGCGGCGGATTCAGGCATTTCTATTAGGAGACAGGCTTGCGTACACCTTTGCATTTTCGCGGAGCCCTTCAGGTCTTCCTTCATTAATGCCCCCTTTGATGTCTCATCTCTCTTTGGGCCTAAAGTAAAAGAAATGCTGACCAGGTGTGAAAAGGAAGGTAAGACCTTGTCTGCCATTGGAGTACATTTTTCCACACCTACCAGACTGTTCCCAAAGGGTCAAAGAGGTAGTGGAAAGATGTCATTCAGGAAATCACAGAGGTCTTACCAGAACACACAAGGTGCGAGTTCCCCCAGGGGCAGAGGGGGGAACAATAATGGAAGACATCACCCTCGCTGTAGAGGAGGCCCACAGAATCAGGGCTCCAGCGAATCTTTCTTTGGCAGACCCTTTTAGTGCTCTGAAGGACTGCCCAAGTGCTCACCTCTGGAGGCAGTCGGGAGGGGGGCGATTGTCTCTGCACCTCGAAACCTGGCAAAAGATAACAAATGACAAATGGGTGCGGGACATAATATCCAGGGGATATATAATTCCCTTCTCCTTCCCCACTCCCATAGACAAGTCAGTTCCAGACATTCCACCCAGTCAAAAGGAACAAGCAACATTAGAAATTCAAAAGTTGCTAATAAAAAGAGTCATCCAAGAAGTCCTCACAGACCAGAAAGGATCTGGAACTTACTCAAGATTCCTTTTAGTTCCAAAGAAAACAGGGGATTGGAGACTGATTTTGGATCTCAGCAAACTAAACAAATCTGTGAAAAAGACCAAGTTCCAGATGGTAACACTGCAGTAAATTCTTTCATTCCTTGAAAAAGACAATTGGATGTGCTCTGTAGACCTTCAGGATGCATAATACCACATTTAAATGGAAAGGTGACCCATAAGGTTCTTGCGCTTCCGGCTAGGAGACAGTCACTTCCAGTTTTGAGCTCTGCCCTTTGGTCTCACTAGAGCCCCCAGTGTATTCACCAAATGCATGGCAGTAGTGGCAGCTCACCTCAGGCACCGAGGATTCCAGGTGTTTCTGTATCTGGATGACTGGCTCATAACCGCCCTGACCAGGCATCTTCTGCTACAAGCCAGGGACTATACACGTCAGCTTTGCTTCTCCCTAGGCATTACCATAAATTACAACAAATCTCCTCTAGAGCCATGTCAAAACGTAATATTTATAGGAGTAGAGATAAATACAACTACACTGGTAGCAGGACTCCCTTACAACAGAGTGCATGATCTTCGCTTACATGTGAAACTGTTAATCAGGAAGACACGAGCCACTGCAAAACTAGTGCTTCAAGTTCTGGGGAAGATGGCAGCATCTATCATACTTATTTCTGAGCTCGCCTGCATACGAGGATATTTCAATGGTTACTATCCACACAATGGTCAATAATAGCTCTACCAAATGTCACACAAGATCATCATAACCAACTGCTGCAAAAAAGATCTTGATTGGTGGATTCACTCTCCTTTGTTATCTCAAGGCCGTCCCTTCATTCCCCCCTAAACCCTATGCCACTGTGAACATGGACACATCCCAGATGGGGGTGGAAGACAGTCCAAGGTCTCTGGCAGGAACACAAGGCTCACTTGCAGATCTTGATTGGTGGATTCACTCTCCTTTGTTATCTCAAGGCCGTCCCTTCATCCCCCCTAAACCCTACGCCACTGTGAACATGGACACATCCCAGATGGGGGGGGGTGGAATTATCTGGGGAAGACAGTCCAAGGTCTCTGGCAGGAACACAAGGCTCACTTGCACATAAACATCCTAGAGATGATGGCGGTGTTGTTGGCATTGCAAGCATTTCAGGACTTCTCTCTCTAGGAACGATGACAATTCAATCAGACAATATGTCAGTAGTTTGGTATACAAACCACCAAGGAGGAACTAGATCCTACCCCCTTTGTCAAGAAGTACTAAGGGTTTGGTAGTGGGCAATGGCCTCCAGCCATTTTCTGATTGCAATGCACATCCCGGGGAAATCCAACATAATTGCAGACAAATTGAGCAGAGCCATATTATGGCCACATGAGTGATCCCTCAATCAGAAAGTTGCGGAAGAGATTTTCTGAAAATGGGGCCAGCCTTGCTGCGATCTCTTTGCATCACCCATCAATGCCAAATGCAGCAACTACTTTGCCCTGATCCCTTCCATGGGGGAGTCACCAAGGGATGCACTTTTTCACAATTGGCCTCCGGGACTCCTCTGTGCTTTCCCTCCAATTCCTCTGATTCCCAAGTTGATACTGAAAGCAAGTTTGTTGGAGACTATGATAATCCTGATTGCCCCCTTTTGGTCTCATCAAATCTTGTTTCCTTTCCTTGAGCCTCATCTTCTGGATGAGCCATGGATTCTAGACCCTGCTCTACTTCTTCTGACTTACCCATTAGGAATGGTACATCCCAGCCTACACAAACTCAAATTGACAGCTTGCCTGCTCCACTTCCCTTGACTGCCAGGTTTCCTGTCCTTTCCTCCCCAGTAAAACATATTTTGTTGTCTTCCCATAAAAACTTCTACTAGAAGATTGTCCAAGAGTAAATGGAACATGTTTGTAATATGGACAACTGATAATCAGATTGATCCTTTTTCTGCGCCCATACATTCTATCCTGGAATTTCTATTGAAACTTTTTCATGAGGGAGCTGCTGCTTGTACTATCAGAGTTCAACTGGCAGCAATTTCAAATTTTCATGTGAGAGAAAATGGCTGTAAGATTATGTCACACAGGATCTGTAAAGCTTTTTTGAAAGGAACAATGATGATAAGACCCTCATACAAAAATCCAGCTCTTCCCTGGGATCTAAATTTCATATTAACAAACATAATTTGTTCTTCCTTTGAACCTTCAGCCACATGTGATTTAAACTTTTTATCTTGGAAAACACTCTTTTTAGTGGCTATTACCTCAGCTAGAAGAGTTTCGGAGTTGCAAGCCTTGTCTGTCAAGCCTCCATACCTGTTTTTTCATAAGGACAGTTTCTCTACACACTAATCCTTCCTTTCATCCTAATGTTGTGTTGGAAAGTAACCTAAACCAATCTACTGAGCTGCCAGTTTTCTTCCCAAATTATCAAAACAAAGGTGAATACTCTTTGCATCTTCTGGATGTACATAGACAGTTACGCTTTTACTTGTGCAGAACTTCAGAATTTAGGAAATCAGATCAGCTCTTTATATCTATTCTGGCATTAGAAAAGGTCAACCAGTTTCAAAAGTTACCCTATCTAAATGGCTCACTTTTTGCATATCCTATATTTACAACTCTAAAAACAGGCCTCTTCCTTTCCCTGTTAAAGCACACTCTTAACAGGTCGATAGCTACATCTGCAGCTTTCCAAGCAAGGTTACCCATGGATAATATCTGTGCTGCAGCTATGTGGGCAAAACCTCATACTTTTATTACTCATTACAAACTGGATTTGGCCTCCAGGAGTAGAGCTTCTTTTGGTTGTATGGTTCTGAGGAATATACTCCCGTGAGCCACCCAAGAGTTAGGTTGCTTGGGACCCGGTCCCATCAGTGAGAATAAAGGCGAGATTGAGAACAACAATACAACAATCATAGTTCATAAGAATGCATTTCTAACCCATCTTTTGCTCCTTCTGTATGGCAGAAAAAATGAGAAGTAGATGAATATTTAATAAAATAGAGGGTCCTGTTTGCCTTCCCATGTTTCCTTTGATTTCTTGCCTGCTGACATTAGCCCATGCAGAAAAGCCAAGGGTCATTGTAATCACCATTTGGTAACCCACATGAGTTGATTCTAGTCTGAGGCTGGAGCGCAGACAGTTTGGAAACGTAAGAGCCTTAACCATATGGATTGGTTGCTCTAGCAGTGCCATTTCCCCCACTGGATGTTTGAGATGTGCTTTCAAAAGTCCCGGAAGATGCCAGGAGTTTCTCTGCTATGGCAGCTACATTTCCAAGTGGGAGAGTTTCTCCATTTGAACTGAGAGGTTTCCCTTTCCTCTGCAGATATATTACAGATTTGCTTGTCCTATTTTGTATATGTCTTTGAACTAGGTCTCTGTGTAGAAAGATTTGTTTTCTCTAGCATAGAATATAGCTCTTCTGTATTAATAGTTTGCTCACAGTTACCTAAACTTGTTTCTTCTGCTTCCTTTATCTTTTGCTTTAGCAGGCCTCAGAGACTGCTTTATGGAAAAGACAAAGCTTTGTATTAGCCGGTGCTCCAACATAGTGAAGAACAATATCCTGAGGGATGTGTTGTACCTCTTTTATGTGTAGCACATCAGTATTCTATATGATGACTTCCTTCTTCATCACTGTTTCAGTCTGTTAAAGTTTCCCTGGCAGTTTCACAGTTTGTATATTACTCATCCCTTGAAAATGTAATTTGAAGTCAGAAAAGCAGTTGCTAAAAAGATCAAGTGTAGAATGAAATATTTACCTGGATTTGTTTGTAATTATTGATGTATTTCCATTGTACGTGGGTAGCCTGAATGCTAAACCAAAGACACAACTTTAAAAGTTATACATCTAAATGTTCTTGTCAGTTCTAAGATGACTGTTTCAGTGATCAGATATAGGGAGCCTTATAATGTACTGAACATGGAGAACTAGACACACTGTGAGAAATATTTCCGTTAAGATGCTAGCTGCTAAGATAGTGATATTAACAACTTCAGTGTATGAATCCAGGCACAATAACTGCTTTATGGCGGTTAGGTGTCTTTTAGTGGTTTCTTTTTCTTTTAATTCATATGCATAATTAAGAAATATCAGTACGATTTTATTATTTGCAGTATTAAACTTAGTAAGTACAACCTATTTCAGAAAGGGGTTCTGTTGTATTAGAATAATCATAGTCAAAAGAAAGGCACCTTATAAAGTTTGAAAAATTATGCTATGGTTCATTTATTCATTTGTCAATGCCATGTTTCTCCATATAAAGTCAAGGAGAAGGCAGACCCTATCCTAACAGGCAGTAGGAGTAAGGCATGGAACTAGTCCTAGACAGGACGTGTCTGTTGCAGATCTGTTTTAATTAAATATCTAAAATGCAAAATTATTTGAATTTTTATTCCCCCACTACATTTTATAAAGTCCTTTGCAGTATAAGAAGCAATGTTTATGTTGAAGATGGACACCACAAGAAGAACAAAGCCTAGAAGAGTCCATATAAAATTACCTTAAACCTGAGGACACTAGAAAGAGGCAGATTTTCCATGACAGGCATTTCCTTTCATGGAGAGAACCTTGTGACTGGATTGTTTGATTCTGGCATGACTTTATCATGAAAAAAGGGAACTTTATTTTTGCTCACCTGTGAAGGTTGTTTGCCTAATGTACTTATCTAGGTATCAATGATATGAACATTTCTTCTGGGGACTTAACCCGATTTCCTGTAGGAAAAGAAATTAAAAAAAGTGAAGAAAAGAAGACATTTTTTATAATTTGTGTTCCATCCTGGGTATAATATGAATTACATTTTGACATTTCACAAGAAATGATTGTTGTAGCTTCAGTAAAGAATGATGTATATAAACTTCTGGAGTGCCTGCATTTGAAAAGGTCTCAAACTCCATTCATGTTGTCTGTTTATTTATGACCTTCAGAAACTACATCATTAAGGTATGTGTTTCAGTAATTTTGGCCATACTTTAATCTAGGGGAAGATGGGAGTCTGGCTCTGGACAGGACAGTTTAACATTTTCTAAATGGGAATCTTCATCTCAGACATCCATTGAAGAACTTTTCTCCTTGGGATTTGAACATCAAGACGAATAATTTGTCTGGTTTGCTCTTCAAATGAGCAAAGATAGCAAATAGGAAACTGAGGCCATAGTAGATATTCTCTCTGGTTGTCCTCATCTCAGCTTGGTGAATTTCAGAGCTCAAAATGTTCACACGTAGAAAGGCATATTTGGTTTTCTGTAAGAACTGTGTGCCACTGACAATGAATCCTTATTTCCTTCCTAATGAGCAGTCTGAGCTTTTCCTAAGCCAGTTTAGTCACCTGCTGGTGTTTTTTTTCCTGATGCTGAAACAGAGGTAAGTACATTCTCTACATGCTGAACACCCGCCTACAACTGTTGTTACACCACTGTATATTGAATGAGCATTGACAGAGCAGATGTTCTTCGTGTTTCATTGTTGCAGTCATTACATTTGGGTAATCTGCTGGCAGGTTGCCCTCAGTCGGCCTGAATAACAAAGTCTTGGGTCCTGTGTCAGTTGTTGTCTCCTCTTCCATGACGTCAGGTCATCAGGGGTATAAAACATGCAGCCAACAGCATTTTAATCAGTCTTTCTTGCCCTGCGGTGCCCGAAGCAGAAGCAGTTTGCAAGTGCCGGTCATCCGACTCCTGAAATTTTTGTTTTTGAGTTTCAGAACCGAAGTCTTCACACTAAAGCTAAGTACCCCATTGGGGAAACCTTTTCTTGCTCTTTACCGATGTCAGTAAAAGTTAATAATTGCATTACTTGTGGGAAGCAAATACCTCATAAGGATTTTCATTTGTACTGTATTCCTTGCCTAGGCCCTGATCACAACATGCCTTGCTGTCAGTTTTGTGCTAAATTTAACCAACACACTATTAAGCGTCAGTATATTTTTGCTTCTAAATATTTTGGTTCACGATTTAACTACCCTGAAATGCCGTCGGTTAGCAATCTGACTACCGGAGTTCACAAAAAACGCAAGGAAAAAGACAGAGACAGACCGTCGATGTCCAAAACCGATGACGAAGCTTCTCCTAAGCCAGTCACCGGTTCGCCGGTACTCAGTGAGGCGCTTTCACAGCCCCTGGTACCCGCTACTTTTGAGTTGCAGGCCTCTACCGAGACCCATTCAGATTCCGGTATGCCGCAAGATTCGCAAAGTATTGAACCCGTGGATGTCTCTCCCTTGGATGGGTCCGGAGCCGCTGAGCAGGCACCGGCTTCTGAGGGTGTTTTCAGGCCTCAACATTTTTACATTAAACCAACACCATCAACAAAAACTAGGTAAAAACCGACTTCTATGTCTAAAAAACTGACGCATGAGCCACGTGCTCAGGCCCCTATGCCTAAAAAACAAATGATCAAAATGGCTGAGGATTTAATTACCTTGATCAGGGGTTCCCAACCCCCTCCCCACCCCCCCGCTAAGAGGCCTAGGCAAGCCACTGATTATGAATCTTCAGATCAGGTTTCCATTTCTTCTGATTCCTCTTCTGAGCAGGAATTCTCTATTCCACCCTGTGAGGATTCTGATGCAGAGGAATCCATCCCATCTGCATCTCCTCCTGAGGATTACTCTTTTGGAGAGACTTTGCATACTTTAAGGGAACATTTTCACTGGGAGAGAGTAAGGATTTCTCTGAATCAAAAAAGAGGCTTAGGGATTTTCTTCTTCTTCCACAGCATAGGCCTTTGGCAATACCTCATGTATTAGACATTGTTGATGTGTTCTCGGAATCAAGCATGGCTCCTGATTCCCTTCCTCTGGCTCCTAGTAAGCCAGACAGATATTACAGGGTTCCTGACTCCCACAAATTTCTTTTCAAAAATCCTGCTGCTGACCCTGAGACTATTTCTCAGGGTCCCAACGGTGTTAAGGCTTCTACAGCCAAAAAATCCTACCCCTTCTGATAGAGATTCCAGGGCGCTGGATAGATGGGGTAAGAAGGTTTATATGTCTGCTACCTTGGCAATCTGGGCCTTAAATTGCCAGTTTCATATGCTTAAATATCAACAGCATGTTATGGGCTTACTGAAACAGAAAATGATGTTGATTTCTGATTGTGTGGAAAATAAAGAGTTACAGGATTTATTACATTCAGCAGAACAGGCTGGAAAGCATACTTTGCAATGTGGTTTTGATTCCTTGGAGGCCTCTTGCAGGGCCGCCGTAACTGGATCTGTGATAAGAAGGCATGCCTGGCTCAAGGAGCAAAATCTGCCTGATCATGTTAAAGCTAAATTGTTGGATGCCCCTTTACAGCATGATAGTCTGTTTGGTAATAAGGCAGAAGAGGTTTTAAAGAAAATGGAAGACAAAGCTAAGTCTATGCAAACTAAAAGATTTCTTGCAAGTACAGCCACCCAGGTTCAGTAGGCACCGGCCTACTAAGAATTGGTCCTTTCCTGTGTCCAACAGAGCCACTCAGGGCAAACCCAGGTGCTCTAAAGGTTCCAGATATCAATCACAGGGATCTTACAGGTCAAAGCAATGGGGTGCCTCCACCTCCAAATCTGGAGGTAACAAAGCACAACCCTACAGTAACCAGTCTCAATGACTTTCCTCTACCATCTCCAAGCACTTATCTTTTGACAGCCCCCTTGGGGGGAAACTAGCACTTCATGCTCAGAATTGGCAGTTAATTACCCAGGACAAGTGGGTATTAAACATAGTATCCCAGGGGTACAGATTTCATTTCCACACTTTGCCAATTCCAAACAGATGGCCAGATCTGCCACAAAACCAGTGGGCTGTGGCCCAGAAAAATGTCATGTCCCTCATGGATATGGGGGCTATTCAACCAGTACCAGAAAAGGAAAAAGGACAAGGATTTCTACTCAAGACTTTTCCAGGTACCCAGAAAAGACAAATCATGGCATCCAATACTGGACTTATCAATTCTCAACACGTTCTTGGACATTCCAAAATTCAAAATGCTGACTTTACAACAGCTACTGCCTACTGCGGTGGTGGTGCTGTGGTAGCGTTGTCGCCTCACAGTAAGATGTTGTCCTGTTCGATTCTCAGCTAGAGCGTCTTCTGTGTGGAGATATGCGTGAATGGGCGTACCTTCATTGAAGGTTGTGCGTCAGACCTGGCAACTCGGCATGTAAAAATCTGCTGCCAATCATTAGCGGACCGGAGTTCCGCTGTGGCGACCCCTAAGCGGGAAAAGCCGAAAGACATAACAACAACTTCCTATGCTAGGCAAGAATGCCTGGTTGGTAACTCTAGACTTAAAAGAGGCATACCTGCATATCCCAATAAGGGAATCTTGCAGAAGATACCACCGCTTCAAAGCAGACTTTTTGCATTACCAATTCTATGCACTGCCCTTTGGCTTATCTACTGCACCCAGGCTCTTTACAAAGTGCCTGGCACCAGTAATTGCATTCTGCGCACAAGGAAACATTCAAATGTATCCTTATCTGGACGATTGTCTCATTCAGGCAGAGGACAAGGACACTCTTCTTCAACATCTGGCATTTGTAAAAAGGCTTCTAGCATGCCTGGGGTAAACCATAAACGAAAATAAATCACAACTGGCACCCTCTCAAATAATTACATTCCTGGGTGCAAGCTTGAATACAACTGCCCAGATGGCTTACCTCACGCCAGACAAACAAATGCAGCTGACATCATACTTCAAACAAATGGCAACAAAAACCCAGTTATCTGCAAGACAAATTCTGCAGGCTTTGGGGTTCATGGCATCCTGCATTCTACTAATTCCATATGCGAGACTGCATATGAGGAAACTTCAATGGTACCTTAAAAGTTTATGGAGTCAACATTGTCACAGTCTGGAAACAATGATTCCTCTCATTCCCTGCCTACACCAGGAGTTTCTTTGGTGGGCAGAGACATGTCAACAAAACAAGGGACTGTCATTCACTCTACCCCCTGCCACCCAAACCCTAACTACAGACGCATCAGACTATGCTTGGGGGGCCCACCTGGCAGGGAGATGCATTCAGGGCAAATGGAGCCCAAACCCGGCTGTGTGCTCCACGAACTCAATGAGGAATTAAACCCACAGCTAGGA
Source organism: Protopterus annectens (assembly GCF_019279795.1). Taxonomy (NCBI): domain Eukaryota; kingdom Metazoa; phylum Chordata; order Ceratodontiformes; family Protopteridae; genus Protopterus; species Protopterus annectens. The sequence continues at coordinate 862,148,719 of NC_056731.1, read as the reverse complement.
CAGCTGTTTAATCAAAGACCTCTGTCTGAGGGGTGGTGCACTGCAACTGTGGTCCCACTTCACAAAGGCGGTGCCTCCACCAGACCCTGGAAATTACCGCCCATTAGCTTGACAAGCCTTATCTGCCGGAAGAGTATCATAATCATAATCATAAATAAAAATAAGACATAGGGAATGCAGACTTTGGATCCAACCCCAGTTGGCTTTGTCCAAGGCAGATCATGCCTCTGGCTGAGGACAGAAACCCACAGGGTCAGAGTAGGTGGGCAATCACTGAAGCACAAAGAGTTATCAGGGACCTGGGGGACCCAGGTTGATAGTAGTCTGTCATTCGACACCCATGTAGCTAAAGTAGTTAGGAAGACCCCCTTTCATCCATCAATCTCATCAGACCAATGATTGTACAATGCCCCCCATGAATGTAATCTGACCCGACGCAGCAGCAGCAGGAGGAGCCACAAAAGTTCCTCACCAAAGGATAAAAGGTCTCAAAAATCTGTCCTATGCTGCCCGACTGAAAGAACAATATTTCACCTCAAAATCTAGAGATCCATCAGAGCCACAGGGGCGGAGACTTAAACATGCTGTGGAAAAAAATCGGTACATGAGGCAGCAGAGCACTCGCTGGCCTTGTTCAAGAGAAATCTTGACCAATGGATGGGAGATCGCAGATATACCCCAGGGATTACCTCAGTGTCAACCAAATGCATCTACATATCAACCAGAAAGAAATGCTAGCTGTTCAGAATGCGCTGGCAGCCTTCAAGGACTTACTTCATCCAGGACAACTACTGATAAAGACGGACAACACCACAGTTATGTGGTACATAAACAAGCAGGGGGGTACCCATTCCTACCCCCTTTGCAGACTAGCCATGTCCTCATGGAACACAGCCTTGACTTACCAAATACATCTTCAAGCTCAATTCCTGCCAGGAAAGCAAAATACTCTGGCAGACGACCTAAGCAGAAATCTTATGGACCCGCATGAATGGAAACTGGATCCACAAATCTTCAGCATGTTAACACAGAAATGGGGAAGCCCAGACTTAGATCTATTTGCCTCTCCCCAAAATTATCAGTTAGACAAATTCTGCACAAGAACTCATCACAAAAAAGCATGGAAAGTGGATGCTCTATCCTTCAGCTGGAAAAACCTATCAGTCTATGCCTTTCCCCCTCTGCCTCTACTCTCCAAGACCTTACTAAAAGTCAGACAGGAAAAACCAAGAATGATTCTAATTGCTCCAGGCTGGCCTCCCCAACACTGGTACCTGCTTCTAAGGAATATGTCACACCTTCTTCAATGGTACTTGCCTCAAACACCTCACCTATTGTCTCAGCAGAACTATCAAATTCTGCACACTCAGCTCCAAACTCTGAATCTTGCAGCATGGCTAATCAACTAATTTTACCAACCACATCTCTCAGCAAACCTGTGATGGATGGCATTTTGGAAACCAGAAGGCCTAGTACTAGAAAATCTTATGCTGATAAATGGAAGAGATTCTGTGCTTGGAACCAAGCACAAGGAATAGACACAGCAAAGCCCAATATTCCTCAGATTTTACAATGCCTAACTGAGATGCTTGACAAGGGCCTATCTTTTTCTTCAATAAAAATCCATGCCTCTGCCATCTCGGCTCATTACAACACAGAGCCTCCCCTCTTTTCTCATCCACTGCTAAAACAGTACCTCAGAGGGGCCAAAAATTTAAGGCCTCCCAGGAGAGCACCACCTCCTGCATGGGACCTCAATTTTGTGCTGAAAAAACTCACCCTGCCTCCTTTCAAACCAGCAGCTACTGCAGATATAAAATTTCTTTCTTGGAAGAAAGCTTTTCTTTTGGCAGTCACTTCAGCTAGAAGGGTTTCAGAACTACAGGCTCTCATGGCAGTGGAGCCTTTCATTATTTTTTACCCGGACAGGGTGGCCCTCAGGACCAATCCTTCTTTTATGCCTAAGGTGGTATCCAGTGTGGCTCTTAACCAGACCATTCACCTGCCAACTTTTTTCCCAAATCCGCAGAACAAGGGGGAGCGGATTCTGCATTCATTGGATGTCCACAGACAACTAAGATTCTACTTAAACAGGACAAAATCTCTAAGAAAGTCTGAGCAACTACTGGCAGCATTTGCTGCAGGATCAGAGGGGAAGGCTATATCAATGCAGACTTAAGCCATTGCATTTGTTTCTGCTACTTGCACCATGGCAAACCTGTGCCCAAGGGGATCAGATCCCATTCCACCAGGGCTGCCTCTATTTCAGCAGCTTTTCTCAGAGGGGTCCCTACCTGAGACATTCTAGAAGCTGCTACTTGGAGCTCAGTTCATACATTCACAAAGCATTATCATTTACCTCTCTTCTCTAAATTCAGGGCAGGCTTTGCCACTGCAGTTCTGCAGGGCCTTATAGCTGCTCCTAATGCTGTTTAGTTCCATCCTCCCATCCATAGCTTTGGGATTCTACCCAAATGTAATGACTGCAACAGTGAAACATGAAGAACATAGTACAGTTGTGTACACTTACCATACATATAGATGTTCGAGTGTATTCACTGTTGCAGTCCGGATTACCCACCCGCCAGCCCCCTTTCTATACCTTTTCTTTCCTTCACTATACTCAGAAGCCTTTGTGGTGTATTTGCTTTTAGTTGAAGGTAAATTTTATGTTTCTAAAGTGCATTTATATATTTAGAGTTTATACATATATATATATATATATATATATATATATATATATATATATATATATATATACTCCCCATTTGGGGGGCACCTGACATCTGGGGCAAGAAAAACTGATTAAACTGGCATCGGCTGCATGTTTTATACCCCTGACGACCTGATGTCATGGAAGAGGAGACAGCAACCGACGCAGGACCCAAGACTTTGTTATTCAGGCCGACTGAGGGCAACCTGCCAGCAGATTACCCAAATGTAATAACTGCAACAGTGAATACACTCGAACATCTACATTTATGGTAAGTGTACACAACTGTACTTTCTTCATCGTGATTTCTCCAGAAAGAGAGGTTTTGCCAGTGTTAAAATAAAAGCTGAATGGCTTGCCCACTGCATCATTTTTGACACTATAATGCTTATAAGCCATTGGCCAGTGTGGTAAAAGAGCGCTCCAATGGGTGTGGTTGTTTCCAGCACTTGACTCACTGCGGACTTTTTTGCTACTTTATTTGTCACTGCACGCATTTACATGGAAATGTACACTGGTCCTTATTTCTTAAAATAGTGAGAAATATTCCCTTTATGTGAGCTGTACTTTAGGACGGTTTATTATGAAGTTGTTCTTCTTCCTTTCAGGTTTCCCTTCTTCCCTTTAGGATTTTTGTGGAGGGGGAGTACTCATTGAGCATTTTCCCAAGTGTTCCATTTACTGCAGAAGTCCCTAGAAGTAACAGATTATAGATATGTCAGTCCTAACCATATCATTAAACCTCTAAGAAGTCTATGTACTTTATGTCCATTCTCCATCCTCATGTTTGGTTTCATACCTTATGCACATAGCTGCAGCAACAATTGCAGTACATAATCAAAAGTTTATACTTTTGTAATGTGATGTGTTTTCTTGGCAGCTAAAACTCAGTTCAAGAACTGAGGTCCACTTGGATGTCAGCTTTCACTAACTCCACTCCTAACACATTGCATATGCCAAAGTTGGCACAAAGTCTCAAGACATTTAGAAGAGCTGCACAGAATGCAAAAGAAGGAAGTACCCAAATGTCCAATACACTGTAGAGGACCATCTCAAAGATCAGATGGCACAGTTTACACACATATTTTTAATTCCACCCTGAAAGGTGATTTCACAGTCTTGGAGCAGAATTAAATTTGGGGACGTAACTGCACAGTGTCAGTGGTGTAGTTTGTGATAAAAATCCCATATCTAAAAATTCGAGCACAGATTGCTTAAAAACCAAGATGCTTACAAACAAGCATTTTCATCAGACTGAATCCTGGCTTATGACTAACTTTGTTAGGTATTAGTAATTTTGGCTGAGGCTTTTAGAATATTGCTGTTAGAGCACATATCATGAACTATGGCACTATTATTGTACATTTCTGAATTGAAGAGTGACTTCACAGTCAGAATGAGAGCTCTTTTGTGACAGAGGTTCATGAGGTAAAGTCTTGGCCCAAAGAATGAAAACAAAAATGATAAAGCTACAAAGAGGCATTCACCAGAGGAAAAATGTACTCATGATTTTAGTAGCTAACTAATTATTTTGGAACAATGTTTCAGATGTGCACAATTAAGGCTTGACATCATAAACTGGGTCAGGCATCGTATACATTTATTTTAAATTGCAGTTCTGGTTCACTGTGAAAAAAAATAAATCTTTCGGGATTTATTTGTAGAACAGCAGTAGTGCAGTTCATGAAGTAATTGTATGCCAGACAGTTAGGCATCAGAGCTGTTGCTAAGGTAGTTGGCATGCCCCTCAAACAGAGTTTTGGAGTACACAAAAGTGAAAAAAAAAACTCTACAAGCTCTTGGCATAGATCTACTAATAGCTCTTCACTGTTTATCCAACTGAACTGTAGCAAAGTGCTTAGCTACTAGCGCACAAGCCATCTTTTCAATCATTTTAACAGCTCCAATATTAATTGAATGATTATTGGCACCTGTGCTCCGCAACAGAGCAATTACACTACTGACTTGCTGGGACCAACCCGAACCTTTTCTACACTACTGATTGTACCCTGTAATAGCTCAAGCTTGTGGCAGATGCCCCTTTGTCCTGCCCTAGCTATGGCTTTGTGTGATATAAAATGTTGAGAAGTTAATTAAATTATAACCATTTGTTGAATATCCATAGAAACTAATGCAACAGTAAATGCATTTACTTCATTTCGTAGCTGGCTACTAAAAATGGTGCCTTTCTGTTAAAACACATTCAAGTTATTAAACAATAGTTACTGTCCTTTTGAAAAAAAAAATATTTTCTTGAAAAATACACATTATAGTCTAAGTCAAAGTAATTTATAATTACAAAGGCCTTTTACAAACTTGCCCCAACATTATAGAATACTCAGACTGAAATACAATCACTGAGATAACTGTATTCCGAAGATAACTAAACGTACATCTCAAAGCATAGTATGAATTCAAATGTTTCAGTGATGCAGGTTAACCATTTTGCTGTTTGCACACAATAATATCCTCTGTAATACCAGCAGATATTGCATGTTTTTGAACTGATCTACCACCTCCACACTGTTATGGTAGTTTATTAATATTATTCTTAACGTTTAATCTCTGTGTACCTTTGTAAATATTGTGAATCTGTATATTTTGTATGTTCCAAATATCACTGTATAAGTACTGTAGCTGTTTTGTCTTTTCCTATGGGACCGGATCGTGGCTGAAAAAGATCCTACCCAGCCCACCTACCTAGTTAACAAAATGAATAAATAAAAAGTAAAGTAAATAAAGGAAGGCATGTCTCTGATCCATGAGAAAAGAAGGTCCTGCATTTAGGAATGGAAAGCATGAGTGGCATGGATCCACAATAGTAGGATTCTGAGCCCAGTAAGGGAAGACAAGGGCTACTTATTCTTATTCAAAAAAGTGAACAGTGATTGGATGTTTACAAGTACGTGTGTTTTGTAGATTAAACATTATGTACTGGAGGGTCTACTTTCACCAAAATCCCACTTACCCGACTTTCAAAGGACCGAGACGAAAAACCCAAAACTCCAGAAAACCGACCACTCAGAACACTGACAGATCACTACGGGTAAGTAACCGCTTGGCCAGCATGCTGACTTTTGCCCCTTACCTACACAGTAGTGCAATCTCGGACTTGGTATATTTAGTTGGGGGTGGCAAAGCCCCCCACATGGTTGGGTTTTCTTTGCTTCAGTTTTAGTGTGTTTGCATGGTTGGGCGAGTGGTTACTTACCTGTAGTGATCTGGCGATGTTCCGAGCGGTCGGTCTTATGGAGTTTCGGGTTTTTCATCTCTGTCTTTTGAAAGTCGGGTAAGTGGGATTTCGGTCTACTGAAGTAGATCCATGCAGGAACATCAGGCTGCCCCCCCCCAAAAAAAAAGTTGCTACTGAAGCTACAAAAAAAGTGATATAGCCATCGTTTTCACTATGCTGTTAAGTGGGAAAATAGAGCTCATTTAGCTACATATTTAAAAAAATCTACACACACACACACACACACACACACACACACACACACACACACACACACACACACACACACACACACACACACACACTCACTCACTCACATACAGCAAAACAATATATATTTATTATGTATGTATATAAATATTTATTTATTTAATCTTTGTTGACCAAGTTAGTCCCATTAGACCAGTGTTTTCTTTTCAGGAGAATCCCAAGATGGTATTTATACTACTAGCAGAAATTTAGCCAGGGCACTGGGGAACTTGATCTACTGTTTTTTTCAATACGTGCCATGGGATCTTTTACATCCACCTGAGATACCACCTACTCCGTCAGATGTGACCTTGGTTTAACTTGGCTTTCTTAACAAAAAACACTCACAGCACATCAGGACTGTACAAGCATTCTTACATAAATATATACACACATGCGCACTTATGATTCTACGTAATTAAACATGGCACCAGTTACTCTAAATTTGATGCACTGTAGAAGTGTAAATAAAATATTGATGTGCAGAACATCAGTAAGCCATCCCAAAATTCTGACATTAACAAGAAGAGATAGAAATGGAATGAAGTTCTATAATGATATTACTTTAAAAGGGCATTTTTTTAATATTATGTATAATAGCAATATATAACGTTCATGTACAAATAGTGCAGATTTATCCACAACTGCCATTGTTGCCATCATGACCAAACCACATCAGCCATGGGTAATCCATGTATTATTTGCACCTGTATGTGATATATCACTTAATTATAACAAATATATAGTACTTTTCAAATGCAAAGAACAGTTTTCTTTATTTCTGGAACTTAATGGGAGACTAGGCATCCATAATGTTACTTATGTCTTTATGACAATGGAGGGATTGAACAACTGCCCACTTTAATGTAAAAGGAGCTTAGATTAGGTTGGATTGAAAGATTGTAATGTTCAGAGGGGATTTCATTTTATTAACAAAATATACACTTATAGTTTGTAAGGAACTTGTAGCTGAAGGAATGGGCATCTCTAATGGTACTTATGGAATGGCAATGAACAAGTAAATACAGTGTCCCACGTTGGGTATGACACTGCACTTCAGATATGGAGTGTTTACTGTTTTTTTTTTTTTTTGAAAAAGCATTCATGTAGGACTTGATGTTGGGAAATGAGAACCCCACGTGATTGATATGTTACTTAATTTTAAGGAATGAGCACCCCTAGTGTCTTATGAGGATAATGTTTGACTGAGATAGACACTGTAGTGTGGAGACATGAAAAGTTTTTAACCAGGAGAAACTTCACAGTTTTTAAGTTGCAGCCCATTAACATAAACTCAGTTTTGTTTAGTTTTTTTGTTTTTGTTTTTTTTACTCTGCCACAACTGACTGTTTTTAATAGTATGTAATTGGTTACTAACATTCAGCTATGCTGATTACTATAGCACCTGTTCTGAGACATCAGCAAAATTAAACTTCCCATTCCATCTTGGAAATAGAAGCAGGACCATCCTTAGGTAAACTGGTACACTAGGCAAAAAGGCTCCTGATGAGCTCTTCGCTGCCACATTACTTTTCTTTCTTCCTTTTTCTCACAGTTTCTCTTACTCTTCACATTTTTCCTGCAGTTATTCATTCAGTGGTTCATTCATTAATTCAACACGTTCTGTCTAGACAAGACTGTTCCCTAGGGCCCTTATAAGCCTAGCCATATTTCTCCCGAGTTGTCCCAGTTGTCAGTGTTTAGATGAGTGAAGCTCACAGAGGTAAGGGTCTATGGTAGTTAATGCCGACTTCCTCTGTCCAGGAAGGACATGGGCATCTCGCCCGGAGTGAATTTACGGTCACCCATCCATTGATCTAGGTTGCGTTTGAAGAGGGTCAGGAAGGCACTCCGTTTCACGTGAACTGGAAGCTTATTCCAGAGAAGTGTCAGCCTCTGGGAGATGTATCTATCTTTCCAGCATAACCTGTTCATGTCAGAGGCTAGGTTAAGATCCCTGGAGCGAGTGACTCTCCTGCAGTTTGATTTACGAATGTGCAGCATTTTTATCAGGGCCAGGTCAGAGTATACCCTTTAAGCCAGGCACAGGTCACCTCATAGCAACCTATAGGAGACAGAATACATGACAGGGCTTTCAGTCTTTCTGTGTAAGACTTGTTTTGTGTACCCTGTAATTTCTTGTTGAGAAATCTTTATATAGTCTCTCCAGTTGTTGCAGGTGTCTGGTGAGGTGTATGCAAAAGGGAGCATTGTACTCAATTATTAGTCTGTTGAGGGATGAGTATAATGGAATTATAACATCCTTAGACCTAGATGCAATGCCTTTACTTATCAGATGTGCCACATAGAAGGATTTCCTTACTACTGTGGATATGTGGTGGCCAAAGTTTATATTGCTATCAACCCGAGTACCCAGATCATGTACCACTGGGACTATGCTTAGGGGGTGCTGTCTATAATGTAATTAGCAGGGATGTCAGATTCTTTCCATGGTCTTGCAGATGAAGTTAGTTTAAGTTTATGGGCCTATAGTTCTTAGGGTTGGTTGATGGTTCCCCTTTGTGCTGAGAGATTACTGTTGCTATCCTGCATTCTGGTGGAACATAGGCTGTGGTTAAACAGGGATCCAAGTGGGTCTGCTAGGTCATATTTTAAGGTGTTTAAAAGGCAATGTGGGAAGTTGTCTGGTCCCATTTATGCCATGATTTTGGCCTTAGAGAATGCCGAGATGACCTGCTGTCTTGAGATAATAGGCTGAGGAAGGGTGGCAGGTGGACATTGGGGGATGACTGAAGAGGATGGGGTGTGAAGTTTGTTCCAAATCTGTCAGGTTGGTTATTACCTCTGGTTGAGTATGGGTGGTCCCATCCATAACCAGTTCAGCGCATAGCTAAGTGTTCCCTTTTAGATTTCAGACATAGTTAAAGAATGCCTTGAATTATCCTCAGGGAGGCAATTTTTGCTTTGTAATTAGCTTTGCAGGACTTGACAAGATCTCTAATTTGTTTGTTTAAGCTACAGAGGGATTTCTTCCTCTGCTGATCCAATTCCTTGTTCTTGTGCATTCATTTCTTTCTCTTGTTGTATACCCTTTTTATAGTACGGGATGTTTTCCTCTCCTATGAACCAGGTCTCAGTGAATGCACAGACATTAGCATCTTCCAAAATGAGGAGTGCTTCCAGGGAGTGCAGTTTCTTGTTTAGACTGGTAGCATTAAGCAGCAGTACCTTGAGTTTATCTAGAGAGGATTTTGTTATATTGGGAGGTTGGTTATTTTGGCACTGCCTATAAAAGGCACAATAGGGGTAGCTAATGCCTTTGCCAGTATCTGAAAGCCTAGATAAGACAGGTGCAGACCATTTCTGGCAAAGCAGCATGGCCTGTCAACCATGTCTTCCCAGGCTGACAGATATTGGTTCTCGTTGGATGGACACCAGACGCTAAGCCAATTGTCAATCAGTTTTTGTTTGTATTGTGGCATTATCCTTAGAGAAGGTAGAATGCTGCTTAAGGCTAGGCTTATACCTGCCTGTGATACATAATCTGAGAGTTCAGGCATGTCTCTCTCTCTCTCTGTCTTCATATAGTCCAGTGAGGTAAGTCATTCACCCCCACATGGACTGTGGCAGAGTCATACCAGTACTTGTGGTTGAGTGACTTGATGGATCCTGTCATCTGACAGGCAGCTAACTGTAACCCACTCCTTATCCATCCTGGTGAGAGAACATGCATGTGTCTCACAGTGGAGTCACCTATGACCAATACATTAGGTTTTGTGGTGTTACACCTTATGGGCTTATTTGTTGAGGCACTGGTGTGTGTGCTATTATGTCTTGTGTTTGTTTTTTGCATTGTTATGTGTGTAAGTGGTTTCCATTTGGGAGGCCTCTGATCTTTTGGTAAGTTACTAGTGAATATCTCCACATATGTCATTTTATGTGTCATGTCCTTATTTAGTGTGGGAAGTGTGTGTCTGTTGACAACCTGTTTGTCTGGATACACTAGACAATCGTGAAGTACTGAAATGTACCCAAATGTAATGGGGGGTGTAGGGGAGCTTTCTCCCATGCTTATAGGTAGGGTAGGTGTGTTTGTGTATTATGTTGTGTTTGTGTGTGTTGTTTTGTTTGTTTTAATATAGTTATGTAGGTGTATGTGTGTGTGTTTATGTGCTGGCCTGTGTGTGTGTGTGTGTGTGTGTGTGTGTGTGTGTGTGTGTGTGTGTGATTGTGCTATTCCCAGTTTTGGGTATTCGGATATATGGGTTTTCGACTACTCTGTCTCAAAATACTGAAATTCGACATTTCAGTATTTCGAGATTGTCTAGTGAATCTGTTTGGCATTCAGTTTGTCCTTATGTGAGAGTCATGCCTTCAGTTTCATAGTGTAACTATATCTCTCTCATAAAGTGTTTGTTTTAGGAGTAAGTGGTTGTCATTATACATTATACGTGAAACAATTGCTACATTGCCTCAGGATGCCCATGTCTGTCATGCTGGCCAAAAAGATGATGGGAGACTGTCTGTCCATGATAGCAGGCTGTTACTGTATGTTTTATTGGGGAGGGAATGGGTTAATTTGACAGGACTGTGCTGGTAGCTCCAAGACTACAAGAAGGACCTATACCTTTTCATCCAATGATTGCCAATACAAAAACCATGATCAAAGAAAGAAGTTTAGTCTTTAACTCTTCAACTAATTTTTTACTTGCATCCTTTCAGCACATCCTGTAATGTCTGCAGTGGAAATAACAGTATTAAGGCAGGGATCTGGGGTCTAGCATCTCCCAGACGCCATGAGGTTTCTAGATGCTACAAGATGCATTTTAGAGTGTTGTAACATTTCCATGCAAGATTACCTCAACAAAAATCATGATTATGAAAGAAATTCCATCTGACACTTCAACTCTGCTTTTTCCTGCATCATTTCAGCACATCCTAACTGACCAAAACAACCCTGTAATAACTAAATTAAGTAGGGGGCTGCTAGGCATGCATAAGCCATGGAGTTAGATGCTCTGAGGTGCATTTTAGAACTTTTTTCCAAGGTTTTCATCCAGTGATGGCCAGAAAAAAAATCATGCATATGGAAAAGAAATTCAGTCCTACTTTTTTGTTTCAAGGAGGAAATAAGTTGTACACAACTTCTAATACTCAGAGATGACCAAACATCACTTCACAATAAACATGAGTAAGCAAATGCTTGTGAGGATGCATACATCTGGAAATATAGTACCTGCTTCAACTCCCTATCACAAAATAGGCAGTCATTTTTTGTGTATCCCCCTCTTTGGTTAAATTGGATTAAAATTAAGGCATTAATACCCACTGTCATATTTCAAGCTGCTGCTGTCATATTTATAAACAGCATGCTTATTCGCTCTCCCCCAAAAGATAGACACCTATTTATGCACTAGATGTTTGATTGAGAGGAACATGAAAAAAAATTACAGCAATGTTTATAACTTAACAGAAAGAACATCTCAAAAAGCTTCCAGGTACTTCACAGATTTATTAAACTTCAGAACAACTAGCTCAACAGCTTTCACACAATGTGTGTTATCAAGTTTAAAACTTGCAGTAAAAAACAGAACCATTTAAATAACCTCATTCAGTGACATCATCCTAATTAACATAATCATCCCTTAAAGGCAAACTAATCAGTAATAGTGAAAAATAAACTTCCTAGTTTAAAACAATAAAAAAATCGTTATTTCAGTGGTTGCATTTTCAAAAATGGTTTTAAATTACACATATAATTCAACCCTGGTAGCTCACAAGACCGTAAAATATTCATCCATTTTAATTCTAGAGCTTCAATTCTGCTTACCAAATCCCTGCCTCTATCACAGTTCTTAACCACTTCTAAAGCTGCAAATTTAAAGTGATGTGTTTCATTATTCTCTATTATATGCTTCGCTGAAACATTTGTCTTCATTAAACTCTTTATATCTGACATATGTCCAATAATCCATTCTACTCTTTCTCTTACCTATATAGAATGAGTCACATTTCATACACACAGCAATAGACACAACATTAATGGTGTTACAGGTTGCATAACTATTACATCTATATTCAATTTCTGTAATGAATGAAGAAAGAAAGAATTTCTGTTTATAAGTACACCAAGTACAATTATGTCATGGAAAGGTGCCTCTCTTTTGTGGTGCTATTTTCTCTCTCATTCTAAGATCTTTATAACACAACCTTTCTTTTAAATTCTTACCTTTACTGTAGACAAACGGATTTAGAGGGAGATAGTGCTTCATTGCTTTCACTTCTTTCAATATATACCAGTTAGTCTTAATCACATTCTGAAATGCTTCAGTGTGCCTATTATAGTTGTTAACCTTAACTCAAATGATTAAGTGTTCAAGGTTGAACACAAACAGTACTATTTTTGAAGAACAGATTTAGGACCCAAGTTTTATGATTTTGTGAACTGAGATTACACTATAGATATGTACATTTAATTAAAAATGAAGTTTCTCAGCAGCAAAAACAAAAAGCAAAGCCTTTTTTGAATACAGATCCCTTAGATTCAACAAATTTGAACCAAAACACTGGTACTACTGACTATGACAATAATTCGAGTTAGTGACTTCTTTTACTTCAAAAATTGTATATTTAATCCATTTATTTCAAGTCTCATTATGTTAATTATTTAATTGATGGATGATGATTGGACTATGGCTTAATTAGTAGGTATAAAATTAGTGTTTTTTTTTTCCTTTGGTCATTAGTTCTGAAGAAGTCCGTAAGGACGAAAGTGCTTAACTCATTCATTTGTACTTTAATTTTATTTTAATAATAAAGTTTTGTATTCAGTACTCGCTTTCCATTGTGGTACTGTGTCAGTCAGCCTTTTCTTTGCTATTGGTTCTATATTGGCTGGTTGTCTCTCTGAAATTAATATAGCTTACCAGAAAATAGACCTTTTTTGAAAGACTTAATTTATCAGTAGATGATTGATTACAGGGTTTATAAGTTTTTATCAGTACCACATCCTATTATTCCTAGTTTTATGGTATCCCTAAAATTCACAAAAGTATTGAGTCACCCCCTTTTAGACCTGTTATAGCAGGTAATGGATCTAACACCCATCCCATAACTTTATTTGTAGCTAGGTGTGTTAAAGCATTCAGGGTAACACATCCATATATTTTAAAGGATTTGTGGGATTTTTGGGGGCAGAATAAATCCAAGTTTTTTGACCCTAGTTAGTATTTGGTCACTATTGATGTAGTTGATTTGTTTTCATATATCCCTCATGATGTTGGGCTTGAATGGTTCAACAATATCATTAGTTGCTGTGAATTTTTGACTAATAGGTAAGTAAATATAGTTTCATTGATGGATTGTATTTTAAACAACAGTTATTTTTTTTTAAGGGGGAGTACTGCAAACAAAAAAGTGGAGTAGCAATGGGAGCTGCGTGCTCACCTTTGTACACTGACGTAGTCATGTGTTATTGAGAACAGAAATATGTAATCAGCTGTGATTTTTCTCAATGCATTGTTACCATGTTACATTTTTTGGATGATATATTTATAATTTGGAAAGGTGATTATGAACAGTTAGTCAACTTTATTGCATATATTAATATGAGTTTTTAAAATTCACCCACAGTTGGTTTGAGGTAAGCATTAATTACTTGGATATTTTATTAACTAAAGATTTTGAAAATGACAGATTTAAATCTAACATATAGAGGAAACCCACTTTTTCCAATGGTTATGACCCCCTCAAACTGATGAAAAGTTTAGTTAAAGGCCAGATGGTTAGGCTTTCAAGAATTACTTCTGGTGATGCTGATTTGAATAGAGAAATGGAATTTCTCTGTAATATGTTTTGAGAAAGGGGATATCCTCCAGATTTACTTCATAAGATTAAGGATGAGATTTTTGGAAAGAAGGAAAGATAAATACAAGCCAGTTTTGGGAAGTGGTTTAATATATAGTTATGGCAATGACATACATGAAGAAGTGAGGTATAAAAACAGTTTGTGTATCAAATACACTAGGGATAGCCATCAAATTTAGTCTGTTATCAGTAATAACTGGAACATCACTTCCCATGATAGTGCTGTTAGTAATATATTAGGGTCTAGAACCCTATTTACTTATTCCAAGCACGCCAATATTAAAGAGAATCCTGAAAGAGGAAATGTTATCAGCACTGGCAAAGGTAGTAAGAAACACACATGGGTACAAAAAATGTGGAGCGTGTGGCCAGTGTAAATATATTTTTCAGGGAAGTGAGTTTTTTCTCGGTAGTATTAATCATAAATTTAAATTCACATCACAGTATAATTACAGTAGTAAGGGAGTAGTATACTTAGTATAGTGTGACTCTTGTATCTGTTTCTATACAGGAAAAACTGGACGTCAGTTCAGAAAAAGAATTCACGAACATTGCTATGATATTAAATCAAAAAAGGATTCAAATGCTGTTTTTAAACACAAGACAGTCTGTTTTAATAATAAAATATATTACTTCATGGTAATAGAGCAAGTGTTGCAGAATCCCAGGTGTGGCCCTTGGGAATATATTCTCGATCACCAAGAATTACTGTGGCAATTAATGTTGAATGCTCATGAACAACAGGTTTAAATGACATTTCCCTAACTAGCATATTAAAACTGTGTGCTGCTAAGTTATAGGGTGTGACAAAGTTAAACGTAATGTTTTTAGTGAGTTTTTATCTTTCAACAAAGTATATATTTATTATTACATACATGTTATTTATATTTCTTATATACTTTCACGTTATGTATTTCATATATCTTTTTATATATAAAAGAATGTTTATGCTAAATATTTTTTTCAAGTCACATCATGTTAATTATTTAATTGAGAGATGATGATTGAACTATGGCTTAATTAATATGTATAAAATTTGTGTTTTTTTCCTTTGGTCCTTAGTTCTGAATAAGTCTGTAGGGACGAAAGTACTTAACTCATTCATTTATACTTTAATTTTATTTTAATAAAGTTTTATATTACTCAGTTTCCATTGTGGTGCTGTGTCAATCAGCTTTTTTTTTGGTTTTGTTTCAAATCCATTATATCATGCATAATTTAACCTTGAAACAATCACATAGCACTGTGGAAGGACCAGGCACAACAGATGCAGAGAAATAAACTTTAATAGCAAAACATAAATGCTTTAATGTAATCACCGAGTTTTCGTCCAACCATGGACTTCATCAGATGAGCGGTACTAACCCTGTCAACCACTTTAAGTACCCTTTACCCTAATTAAGCCTCTATTTAATTAGATCCAGTTAAATAAATTAAATTATCTTGATGTACATAAATATCACTAAAAAAGATACAATATATTAAGAAAATATGTATTCCTTAAATGTTTAAAAATACTCCTATAACTTTAGTAATGTTATTTAAAAATATATAAATAATGGGGGATAGTAAAAACAAAAAAAAAGAATTCAATTGGTAAAGGGTAAAAGAAAAAGAAAATCTAAAGGTACAAGAACAAAAGAAAAAAGAAAGAAAATGGATGAAAAAGAATATATACAGCTAACAGTCGAGAGTTGGTATAATGGTTAAGGTGTTTAACTCACAGACACAAGGGACAATGTTTCTCACCTTTGGCAGGGAAATTGCCTTTGCTTAGAATGGCGCATTATTGTAGCTGGCGTAGTAATTAGCTATGAACCTATGAAACTGTGAGCCTAAGAAAAAAGGGAAAATGAGAATTTTAGCATGCTTTCTGTAAATGCAAATGGTATTAAGAATATAGTAAGAAAATAGGGATTTTGAAGCAGTATAATACATTTGATATAGATGTAATTATATTAGAAAGATTACAAGCAGAGAAACTATGGGGAGGAAAGATAATCTGGAAATTGGGAAATGAGAGATGTTCTAGAATACCCATACTCCATAAAAATACAATAAAGATATTAGATATAACTTTACCAAAAATGGGAAACCATTGTAGATTTAAAACACAAAGAACGAGTATATCGAATTATAACATTATATGCTTATACTAATTTTAATTAAAGAGAAAGCTTATTTCATCAGATTTTAGGCTATGTAGTGATAAATATGAATAATATAATAATGAATGATAACAGGAGACCTTAGTTGTGCTTTAAGAGGCAAGAGTAAAAAGAAAGGAAATTATATAAAAAAATGTTCAAAGTTATAAGATTCGGTAAGTTAAAACTCTGTCTCCCGGATTTACTATTCCTCCGTACAGGGCTAGCATAGTCCTGCACGGAGGTGGCCGTTTAGGAGCAGGATGGCCACGTGCCATGCATAGTAATGACGTGCACTGCCTGAGCTCCTAGTCTTACATGGAGTGTGTAAGAGTGCAGGGGGCATGTCTGGGAGCAGAGCTCTCAGAATATACACGCCCCCACAATGAAGAACAGCAGAAAGAGGTCAGAAATGAGCGAGGCCGCTCATAGGTGTCCGCGTATCCACACCAATAGTCCCCCTTGTGTACAACAGCAACAGTATACATAAATTAAA
The DNA here is from genome assembly GCF_019279795.1 of Protopterus annectens. NCBI lineage: Eukaryota > Metazoa > Chordata > Ceratodontiformes > Protopteridae > Protopterus > Protopterus annectens. The sequence continues at coordinate 862,132,055 of NC_056731.1, read as the reverse complement.
TGAACAAACCCTTTATTTATTTATTTTTTTATAAAAATCCGATTAAAGCTAACCGTAGGTGTGCCCATCTTTTAGCTATGGTTAATGCAGCTTAAATGGCTGAAGAGGATAACAAGGAAGATATATGCAAATGAAGCAGCATAGCAATAGTGTAGTGGGCAGAGCATTCGCCTTATGAGCAGGCATTCCCGATTCGAGTCCCACTGCAGCACATTCCATTTTCCATGGCAAAGTATGTTATGATCAATATTTATGTTGCAAAACCCACTAAATAACATATTTTTATGAACTGGAGTACTGCAGTAAATGCACATGTGAGGTGTCAGTGTCATAATGAATAAAGCACTAGTAAGCAGGTTTAAGCATCAATAAGCAGTAATAAGCATATTTAAGCAGTAGCAACTGTTTGCATGGCGGTAAGCAATGCTTACACTCGTTAAGCAATTCTGAAGCTAACTCTCTGTAAGTAGATGTAACGGCAGGTTAGCAGGGCTTACCATCACGCAAACCCATGCAAACACGCTTACAAATGCTCAAAAGTGCCTTAATCACTCTGTATTCAATGGCCCCTGTTCTGCCCATCAACAAAATAAACAGCCATGCAGGTCTTGAACCCAGGACCCTATACACCATAGTCACAGTAGTTAACCACCAAGCCATCACAGAAATACAGAAGAATGAGGTATCAGCAAACAAGTCTTCACCATAGTAAAACCAAACTGAACCTGTGAAAGGAATCAGTATACAAACATATGTGCCTTAACCCACTACATAACATAAATATGTGAACCGGAGTACAGCAGTAAGGCCATAAGTCAGGTGTAATTGTAATAGAGTCTTGAAGTCCCCAATAAAACACAAGAACCCCATACAGTGTACATAAATATGAATCATGGATACCAGGCATACATATAAGGTATAATGAATAATAACTCAATGTGAAAAAGGAATTATAATGCAAAGTCTATTGTAAGGAACACTAAGTACTGCACAGGCCTGCTTAGGAGGTGTAAGCAATGTGTAGGTCAGCTAACTCAATGTGCCCAGTGTTATATCCCTTTAAATAATGCCAACCCTAGTTAAGCAGGTTTGCCCATAGCTTAGCCTTTTCAAAATCAGCCAGTCACAGAAAAGTGAGTGACATTGACCCTTCTTAAACCCAAGAGGCGGAAATACATCACATAACTAGTTGTAGCTTCCCCTTACAGGCACAATGGCAGTAAGGGGAGGAGGTGTGCACTTCTGGGTGCAGCGCTGGTGCATCCATGAGTCCAAGGTCATGGCAGGACTCCTTGTCAAAGACTATGATCAGAGACTGCTGCAGGGCCAGTACCAGGGCTCCCAATATAAGGTGGAGGCCTGAGACCTTCTCGCCCGCAACCTTACCAGTGCCACTGGCATACCCCCGAACTGGTGAGCAGATCAGGCATCATTATGCCAACCTGAAGAGGCATAAGGGGGACTTCTTGGAGGAGTGGCTTCAAGAGGCTAGAGTGGCAGGGAATGTTCCAGTCGTGTGTAAGTATCACCCCTCTGTGTGTGTAATAATTGCCAGCTCAGGTATATCATGGAGAGGTATGGCTAAATATTCCTCTTAAGTCCCCCACAGCTGCAGTGGAGCTGGCCACGAATCAGGAAGCCCACGTCAGTCGCCTGGTGAGGTTGCAACGTGAGGCAGGTCAGTAATACTCATACAATTAATGTCATAGGAAATAAAACTAAAAGTAGTAGTAAATTAATTGCCTGTATAAAACCTGTACAGTTCAAGGCAAGTACTGCATACACTAGAGATTATGGCAGGAAAAGTCTCATATCATGTGTATGTCAATAAAAGTGCCATCTATGTACCTGCATGCTGTTCTTATTACCACTGTGGTCCCATATATGCATGTATTGTGTTTGTTATGCAACTATTCCGAATCTGGTTGATTTAATGGGAATATCTATGCATGCTGTTATACCTAACCCTGGAATGTGATGACTAT